>NW_011337346.1:0-1523 GCF_000735185.1 Notothenia coriiceps
TTATCATGTGCTACTCTGATATTAGAAGAGTACATTCAGTATTTTCCCAACATTTGTACAATGTAAATAACCTTTTGGATATTATCCCTTTTATTAAAGTGACTATCATCACAACTACATTTACAGAAAGGCATCGTATCCCATTACCTTTATAATACAAAATCTAAGGCTGACTTTTATGGTTATTTACCATCTTTTATAATGTGTTACTATATCACTACAACATCTTCCCTTTTTAATAAACATATTCCTTGTCCTCTTTCACTCGTGGCTACATCACAACCATATCACACACTGATTATCTTGCCACACCCGGTGAAACCCTAAAATCTCCAGATTTCCTCCCAGCTCAACTGTTAAATGTGCGGAAGTTCATCCCCATCGAGCTACGTGAAAATGTAGGGCTGTTGCTCTGTCATTTAAAATGAAATGTGATCACTCCGTCAAAACAACCCCAGATTGTGCTGCGGCTAATGTATTATAAAATCACATTAAGATCTGCCCATCGCAGTGTATTCATAGGAACACATCATTAATACTGTATCATTTTGCAAATCTATTTGATTTGCACCAACAAGTAGTAAAATCAAGCAGCAGTTCTCTTTACCAAGTGAAGCCAATGTGAAAGTGCCATACCCTCTAATAGCCAGCAAGTAGCGACTCCATTTGTTGCAAAAAAGCTCTCTACGGCTCCCAGTCTAGCCCCTACTGACTGGGTCGCTGTCGGACAATGCCATCCCATGTGTTTTTAACCAACAACTTGGACCCTTTCACAGTAAGTTTTCAAACAAATACTGTACAGCCTTTGAATAATCGGTAAAAAATGTGGGTACAGTTATGGAAGTGGCGTAGTTACGTGAAAGTAAATGCTTGAGTGAAGCGTAATTACTTAAACGGAATTTACATGACAAATAAATACATATATTTGCAGACAGGGCATGAAAAGCAGTGTTCCTCTTTAAAGTCTTTAAGGCCCACCAATCCACTTCAACCCCTCTACTACATGGACTTTGTTGCTCATTATTCGTCATGGTTCACAATTACTTGAATTGCATTTGAAGTAAATGTTTGGGCTAGACATACAGTATACAGTGCATTACTTTAACTAGTTATAGATATGTGTGAAAAATGCGCTTACACATTTGACATTTCAGTATGAAATTATTAGAGGCCGTCTAGCTCACAACTCATACTTGGTCTTACAAAAAATATCAGAATCTCACACATACACAATTAAACTCTATTACATATACATATACATTCATACATATTGCTAAACACTTTTACAAGCACAATCATACTCTCTTTCACACACTTTTGTCTGGGCCATAAATTAAACTTACTTACATGCCAAACTGTACTTTCTTAGAAACACTATTATTCCCACTTACAGGCAACATCATGCTACAATATAATACTCTGGTAGTGCATGCAAAATAGAAAACTTTGTGTGTGAGAAAGAATGATAGTGTATGAGAGAGGAATTGTAGTATGTATGAGGGTATAGTAGTATAGTAGTCTGT
>NW_011337347.1:0-4323 GCF_000735185.1 Notothenia coriiceps
CTGGAGCTCAGACGTTCCCAGTCTCCTCACCTGGAGTTCAGACGTTCCCAGTCTCCTCACCTGGAGTTCAGACGTTCCCAGTCTCCTCACCTGGAGTTCAGACGTTCCTTCGATAAACAGTAGCACAGCTGCATTAGTCGAATAAACCTCAAACACATGTGATCAGATTTGGACCAATGAGATGCTGCCTGATATGGCCAGAGTTTACAGTTGGTAACAATATTGCCGGATGTTGATATTTTCTAGATGTCAAAGAGTCCGTGCTTTCACATCAGTATTTCAAGTCTCTACTGTGACATGTCTCCATGTTTTCATTTGAGCCTTTGCAGAACTTGCACTTACACCTTTAGGAGAGGGAACACATCAGAAAGAGGAAAAGGGACTCTTTAAAAAGAAACTGCAGCTCTGCCACAAAGTCTCATCTGTGATGGCTTCTGACACCAACTTCCACAAAGTCTCTACACAGCAGACGCACTTCCACAGGACTTCACCTTTCACCCCATGAACGTATGCACTTGGTTAATGTTGAGCTACTTGAGGTAGTAAGGCAGCTGTTGCTGGGAGTAAGCCTGGGTCTTTAAGAGAGGGGAGGAGAGGGTGTTTCCTGAAGCCCACCAGACGTCTTCACATGTCTCAAAGACCTCCAGTTCAGTCTCAAGTTCTAAAGACACACATTTCAGAAGCTGAGACAGAGACATGTTCTGGACTAAATTAGAGTGGCCGACCAATCTGTGCCGCTCTACTTGGAGCAGACAGGCCTGCTGTTTAATCCGTCCCTTACACTTAGGCAGTTTTTGGTTTTGGAAAACCTAAAAAAGAAATGACATGGCTCTCCAAACTGCGCACCACTCAGCCTCGGCATGTTTATAACCGCAGAAAGGTCAGCTGTTCGCTTTGCTCTGCCCTGCATGCTTTACTGTGTGGTACAGTTGAGTGCGTCTGTCTGCTGGATTCTGTGGAACAGGGGGGTGTAGAGCAGGACTCTGCACAGGACTCTGCTCAGGACTCTGCACAGGACTCTGCTCAGGACTCTGCTCAGGACTCTGCAGAGGACTCTGCACAGGACTCTGCTCAGGACTCTGCTCAGGACTCTGAACAGGACAGGACTCTGAACAGAACAGGACTCTGCAGAGGACTCTGCTCAGGACTCTGCTCAGGACTCTGCAGAGGACTCTGCGGAGACTCTGCTCAGGACTCTGCACAGGACTCTGAACAGGACAGGACTCTGAACAGAACAGGACTCTGCAGAGGACTCTGAATAGGACAGGACTCTGCAGAGGACTCTGCACAGGACTCTGCACAGGACTCTGCGCAGGACTCTGCACAGAACTCTGCAAAGGACTCTGCTCAGGACTCTGCTCAGGACTCTGCACAGTAACTCCTGTGTGAGGCGCAGGAATGAAGGCCATTGATGAGACAGGAATGTGGCCCCAGTTGGTGCTGAAGCGTTTAAAGCAGATTAAAATCACAGCGTCTCAAAAGCTGCTGGAAACCATTCAGCCTTCTGATCATCCTTAGAAAAAGGAAGATATGCATCAGGGAGAAGTGGGGTGAAGGATTTCTGATTTGATCTTTGTAGAGTTCTGCAGCTAAATCTGAAGAAGCCTCTTTAACCGCGGCGGGACTGTTTAAAGTGGCATCATGTCCTCAGGCTGCAGGCTACTGGCACAGCAGCTGAAGCCTGCTCTGAAGCTGTTGGTACTCAGAGGGGAATTCTGTGGCTGCAGATTAAAGTGTGTATAATTTACTCTCCACCCAAAGCATCTGTTGATCCGGGGGAACGAGGAGTCATCCAAACACGCAGCTTAAAGGCTTCCTCTGAGGGCCGGTTAGATCAGAGATGCATCCATACCCAGAAGATCTGATGGAAAAAACACACAGATCTGAAACCAAGCGTTCAGCGCTGTGCACGTCTGATGTGATATTAATATTCTGTGGAAGTGTGAGTCAGCTTCAGAGGAGACAGGCTACAGTCAGAAGCTGGTGACCACCAACCATGCCTTAACAACTGAGAGAGAGTTACAGCAGCTGTTTAGCTGCGGAGGTGTTATAGATCAGTGCCAGGCAACAACACGGTCTGACGAGCAAAGAAGAAGAAGCATCTCAGAGCGGCATCCTCTCTAATACCGAGCTGAGACACTTTGTAGAGAAGTCTATGAGGAAATGTTCCTACTTCTCTCTTGATGTGCTACCTTTCTAAACATATTTCCGATGATTTAATTTCCCAATCTCTACTTTCAAGTCTTCTTCAACTCAGCAAGATGTTTCTTTAAACGTGTTGTTCAGTCACTGGTTGCCAAGATTGTTATGAAAGGATAAGACGTAAGACCGAATAACCAAGATAACAAATGTTACGCTAACAGCAGTTCTCTGTGACTAAGTCCACTTCCTATGAACAGTGTGTGTGCTCTTGGTGTATTTGTTAAATCCTGAGACTCCTGAAACTACTTCAGATGTCTTTCTTTGCTTTGTTGTTGTTAGCATGTAAGTCTGCTCATCTCTGGATGTTCCTCGCTGACGATCAGAGAGCTCTTCTCTGTGGCTCTTCAGGCCGGCCTCCAGCCAAGTCAGCATTATTACTTTAAAAGCTAATCAAACGCTTCTCGCTGGGCCGAGGGCCGGAGAGCCCAGGCTTCACCCCCTGCTAAGAACTCACCTCTCTGCGCTGGCTTTTAATACTATCAACGTGACATTTCTAAATGTTTTATATGTTTCTAGTTATTATACTTTTTTATCTTGGTTTAATTATTGTTTTATTATTCAAGATTCAAGGCTTTATTGTCATGTGTGCATAGCTACAGTGTAGATGTGACAATGAAAATCTGAGGTCACCGGCTCCTCCAGCAGAGCAACAACCAGATAACAGTGCAAGTAAATCAAATACAAATGAATGTGATAGAAATGGTGCAGAAAGTTGATATACTGTACGAGTCATTTGAATATTGATAAAAGCACACAAAGTAAAGAAACACTGAAATAAGTGAAAGAAAGGAGTTGGAGAGGAGCGAAAGCCACGGCAGCCGTCCTCTCTATCTGACTCCTATTGGGTTATTATCGTATCCTTCCCTTCCACTCTGGTCCACTGAGGTTGTTTTGAATGTGCTATATAAATGAATAAAGATGGAGTGAACTCTGGCTCCAGACTGCAGTCAGTCTTTGGCCCAGACAGCCGCTCTGCCTGGGGCGAACCTCTCCCTGTTGTTTCACCAGAGCTTTCCTGGTGCACGAATAATGGGAAACAAGATTTGAGGGAGATAATAGAAGAGTTGTTTTTTCATGCCTATTTGTTTTTGAGAACGGGCCGGCCAGACGGGGGGAGATTAGGCTGTGAGGACAGGTCAGCATTATTTCTGCAGCCCAGAGCCGGAGCAAGTCCCAAACCCACCCGTAACATGAGACTAGTGCACGTAACAATGGCATCATTTAACTGCTGTAGATGTGTTTCTGCAGACCTGCTCTGTCCCTGATGGAATTCAAATGCCCGTAAATACCTTTCTGACGAGCTGTATTATCCATGAATCTGGAGTGCTACATTTGCTGAAGGTCAAATATGTGTAAGATTGTTAGCACATAAGGTCAGATTGGCACTTCAAATGTTGCATAGTTTAGCAGAAACAGATAACTCAAACACGTTTTTACAAAGAGTTTCAGGAATAAGTCCTTAAACCCTGACATGAGTCAGCATTTTAGCATTTAGCACGTTTCGTTCTATGAACTAAAATACGTTAGTAAATACCCCACGGTGAATAAAAAAATGGCACTAGCAAACGAGTCGCTAAATGAGACGACTAAACGTCATCACGCCCAACATTAGCCTCCTTTAGCTTAGCGGTGGTGACGTGAAGTCATGTGACCGTGCTGTAGTTCCTTTTATAGCCCATCATTAGCCTTTAGCTTAGCGGTGGTGACGTGAAGTCATGTGACCGTGCTGTAGTTCCTTTATAGCCCAACATTAGCCTCCTTTAGCTTAGCGGTGGTGACGTGAAGTCATGTGACCGTGCTGTAGTTCCTTTATAGCCCAACATTAGCCGCCTTTAGCTTAGCGGTGGTGACGTGAAGTCATGTGACCGTGCTGTAGTTCCTTTATAGCCCAACATTAGCCTCCTTTAGCTTAGCGGTGGTGACGTGAAGTCATGTGACCGTGCTGTAGTTCCTTTATAGCCCAACATTAGCCGCCTTTAGCTTAGCGGTGGTGACGTGAAGTCATGTGACCGTGCTGTAGTTCCTTTATAGCCCAACATTAGCCTTTAGCTTAGCGGTGGTGACGTGAAGTCATGTGACCGTGCTGTAGTTCCTTTATAGCACAACATTAGCCGCCTTTAG
>NW_011337348.1:0-2301 GCF_000735185.1 Notothenia coriiceps
ACATTTGTGTGTGCATTGAAAAACACAAGTGTGGATCCGGAAATACAAATGTGAATCCTTTTGCGCATCATGAAATACAAGTTTGAATCCTTCTGTGTGTATTATGAGACTGTTCTGAGCCCATAGATCTGTACCAAACTAAGATTTGTTCATAAATCTGTATAAATTGATTTGTAGACAAGGCCACTTTCTTTGGTACTGGAGCTAGCTGCGATTTCGTTAGTGTTTAAAAATCAAAAATCCTTTAAAGTGCTCCCACAATAGGCGCGTTCACACCGCAGTACCTTTCCCACTTTAGTTCCGAAATAGTTCCGAAATGTCGCGTTCAC
The DNA here is from genome assembly GCF_000735185.1 of Notothenia coriiceps. Classification (NCBI taxonomy): domain Eukaryota; kingdom Metazoa; phylum Chordata; class Actinopteri; order Perciformes; family Nototheniidae; genus Notothenia; species Notothenia coriiceps. The sequence continues at coordinate 330 of NW_011337348.1, forward strand.
ACCAAAAAGTGCCGCAACTAAAATTAGTTTTAGGACCTTTTTTACCCCCTTTTCCGTCCCTGCTAGAGAGCAGGTACTTTTGTGGGAGAAAAAGGTTCCTATGTCTGATTGGCTGGGCGGAATGCAAACCACGCCCCGTAAAACTCCCAAAAAGTTTTGTGAGGCCGCCATTTTATTATCCTCGCATTAGCATTAGCATTAGCCCAGCGCAGAAACGTAGAGAGACTAACTTATGGCAGCACAAAAGAAAACATGGGAGCGGTGGAGATGAGGAGGTGTCGGCGTTCTGGCGATTTACTCTGAAGGCTTCAGTCGAAGCTGCTGGGAGTCCCAGCAGCTTCTACTGAAGCCAGTCCCCAACTCCGGGGACTTCCGGCCGGGGACTTCGGGTGGCAGTCTACGCCGTGAAGTTGTTTGCGGCCTGCCAGTAAACCCAAAGCAGCAGAAGAAGAAGTAGTGACTTCCTTTGCCTAATCCACCCCCAGGAACTTATTCCGGTGTGAACGCGATCTGTACTTAGTTCATGAGAACTAAAGAGTTCTGATGAACTAAGTTCTCATGAAGCTTTGTGGGAAAAGTGCTGCAGTAATGGGGAAATGAACATAAATAGAGCAGTGCAGATTAAAGGCAAATTTAAAAGAGCATACTAAAATATTAAACTTGTAAATCAAAAAAGTACCAATCAGATTATAAATTGTCCTGGATAATATCATATTTTACAGTCATAGAAAATGGAGGCCAGTCATAGAATACGTAATACGTACGCAGGAGTACTCTTCTCCTGTAACCTGTGTTGTCTGGATCTCCTGTCAGGTGTGAAGCTGTTCTCTTACAGCTCCAGCGGGGCCAGCCTCCTCATCATGCCTCAGATCCTCCTGAAGACCGGGTTGGGGGTCCAGAGCCTCGCCCTACAGGCTGCATTCTGTGGAGTCGTGGGATTTTTCACCTTCATCACCCCAGTCGTCCTCCACTTCATCACCAAGGGCTACGTGATCCGCCTTTACCACAGCCCAGACAGAGAAAAGTACACCGCCATCACCTACAGCGTGTTCCTCACTGAGAAGAGGACCGTGTTCCACCAAAGGCAGGTCCGGATCCCGGCTGTCAGCCAGATGTTCACCACCTTCTACGCTGGTGACACAGGGCTGCTGGTGAACCCTGACATGTTCCCCCTTCCACATGACTTCAACCACCTGATGGGCTACGATAAGCCCTTTAGCTTTAGCACAGATGATGTGGATAGACCTGACCAGAGCTGAAGCAGCTTAGTGGTCCACGCTTCCAAACTGCACAGTGTGTATATATATATATATATATATATACTCACATTTCTACCAGGGTGGACCATCTGGCACCCCAAAAATGACTTGACAAACATTTATTTTTTCATTTTCATGTCAATATTTGGAGGATCTTTCATGTTAATAAATGATGTCAGTTGAACCGTTTAAAAAAACTTTCCTTTTGTGTGTCTATACAATTTTGTCATGACTGTGCACATTAAAGCGATACATAACACATGAAATTCCATAGTTTTATTATCCGTTATTAAACATAAAATATTTCCTACTCTTGTCTTAGTAGGGCGGGATATCATTTAATGTAATGCTCCAGTCCTACAGGATGCAGAAAAGGTAAACAGTACAACTTGAACATTTTTGATTTAAATTTCAACTGATCTTTACGCTGAGGTCAGCTGGATCCTTTCTATGAAGGATCAGCGGTCCCCTCAGAGATCCCCCCCCACCATGACTGACATCACCTTATCCCTGAAGAGATGCAGCCCCCCTCCAGAGGAAACACATTTCAAACGCTTGTATTTGCTGTCCTGTTCATTCGTCATGACAGTTTGGATCATTGGAAAGTATTCTAATTTATTCTGTATATTTCATAATGTTTAGATACTCCTCCAAACATGGATACTTTTTACAGAGAATATGTTTATATTGTTCTTCCTTTGAACTGATTGCTC
>NW_011337349.1:0-1971 GCF_000735185.1 Notothenia coriiceps
TTTATTTGACCATCTCTGTTATTAAGTTTTGGAATACTAAATAAATAAGTCCATTACATACCTTACCGTTACTGCGCTCATAAAGAATGATAAGAATAAGAATAATGCGTATTGAACTGGTTTAATTAATTAGTGAGTTTATTTAAGGTAATTATAGAAGCCCTATTTTATCAGTATGTCTGCACAGCAGTTACAATGGTAAAACTACATTGAATTGTCCCCATTTTTACTTTAATAGTTACTAACATTAGATATTTTAATGAGATATGGACCGCAAAACAAAATATTGCCATGGTTTTCATTTTAAAAATCAAGTCACTGAATGCAAGTAGTTGCCTTAGCTTATTTTGTTATGAGATGATGATGTGAATTACTGTTCAAGTTAGTTAATATAATAATCATTTCGGTCTTATATTTTTTTCCGGTGGGGAGGCCCTTTTTCCAGTTTAGAGCAATAGCTCCTCCAAATATCTGTGCACGTCCCTGCTCCTCAGCATATTAATAATGTGCCATTATAAAAAATGTTGAACTTCCAAGCAAATATGTTTTTTCATACACATTTTCCAATGTTATTTAACCCCCCATCTTCTTTGTACAAGGTTGTTTATTAAAGTCAGGCAGCTAGTAGAACCTTAACATACTGATGGTTCTTAAAAAGTGCAATGTATGAATTAAAAGATTAGACTCTTGTGTTTTAGTTCATTGCAGTCATTTAAAAAAGGATGTTGTACTGACAATAATGCAATTATGATATTGCTCTAAACTACTTATTAAAACATTAAATAATTCCTTAAATATATGAATTAATTAATCACAAAAATAGAGAGCGATTTATTTAGGCAAACACCCAATTAATGGCAACTTACGACACATTTACAGTAGATGTCTTACAAACCACCCAAAATGTCAAAATTATTGAGGATTTGGGTGAAGCGTACATTTTACTTTAAGATCATGATTAACAAGTACAGTATGCTCCACTACGGATAGCTTCTGCCTGCAGTATTTCTCTAATAAATTACAGACCTCTGTAATTACCGTACTGATTTATTGCAGCATGGTCATTCTTAATGTTTCAGTTTTAATTCAATTACATATCAGAGCTTCTTTTGTCCAACCATATATTATGAGATCTGGTTTTTGTAGGACACACTTTTCCTTTCCACCAAGAGTGAAGTTTAATCCTTATGGACTGTATGATCAGACATAATGACATGATGAAGGGTTTCATAATGGGCCTCGACTTCATGTTCCTGATTTCAGAGCACATTATGACCTGCAGCAGTGCAGCTCAGAGTCAAAGTGCTGCTTTAGTCAATAAGTGGCCATTTCAATCTGTAGAAGAGGAGTGGAGCGGTCCACTTCATTTGCATTACATTAATACTGTGTCACATATCTTCCAACCTACATATTTATTACCTCAATATTGAATCAAACACCATGCTGGGTTGGTTTGATCTTGAGTGAAAGGTGTTGAAACGAAGAAAAACATGTTTTTAGGCCCAACTGTGGTTTTATACTACCAGTGAAGCTACCTGAAGCTTGTGTAGCCAGACAAATGCAATTATTTTGTGACTATACAGTACCTGCTGTGACTAAAGGAAGTGCTGAAAAGCCTTTTTGCAAACAGTCAGTCTGACTTTAGAGTCTGTCCATTGTCAGAAGTGATAACAGACAAGCTTGCAGTGCTAATATAAAACCTTTGATATGGGATTTCCTTCAGAGGTACACACATATGTGTCCAGAGCTTGTCAAATCCAAAGCCCATTCATACAAGACTGATCCAAGGATTTTGTTGTGTTGTGATTATGGGATGCCCCTGTGGGTCCATCAGTAGAGAGGGTGTGGCTGTTCCGTCTGTGCTGCATTGGATCCAGTGATTGCCTTGATTGTGGTGATTCAGGGCACCTGGGTCTGGTGTCCTGGAGCTATTTAAAGCCTCTCTGCTCCTATCTGTGGGCTCTCTGCTTT
>NW_011337350.1:0-2416 GCF_000735185.1 Notothenia coriiceps
TTTCCTAAGAATGTTGACATGTTTCTAATATTGATTAAATTGTAACAGGTAACACAGATGCAGAATCAGTGGCCAAGGGGCTACTGAGAGAGGTAATTCCAGAATGAGAATACCAGAGAAGGTGAACTGTGATAATGAAACAATTTTGTAATATTTCAACAGGTATTAAAGTAACTGAGGTTTGAAATGTAGAAAGAACATATTACAGTTAAGTTAAAACATAGTAATGTAATGAGATAGAATTTAATTTAGACAACATCTTGTAACTAGCCTGGTAAAGAAGTAAAAGCCATAGACTTTTTGAGGTAACATTATGGGGGTACATTTAATTTAAATTCATAATAGAAAGACATTTGATGACAGTATGTTGGATTTCTGTATTCATTTTTTCAGCTTGATAATATCTAAGCACTGACAGGTAGAAGCAGTATCACCAGGAAATTATTCACTTTGTCAGTATCATGATTTTAGTTGTTTTTAATCCATAACATTAGTGTGTTTCTTTACCAGAGACATTAGCAGTTCATATTATATTTAGATTTTAAATAGGATCTCAAGGATTTCATTTAAAATAACACAGATGCTTGTCAGAAATTCAGAGCTATTGAAATATGTTATTTAGTTCACCTGAAGATGTTGGGGTTTATTTTGTTGACACAGGCCAAGTATTAAGATTCTGAAGCTGCACTGGCAGATAGGAGGTCTGCAACTAATTTAGAAAACCTGTTCACAGACAGCTGTTGTTTTAAGACACCCCACCAACAGGCTCCAAGCAGCCTACCAGTGGTGGGTCAAACACCTGAGGGCCCAGAAGCCCTGAGCGTAGACTGGAGGGGTGGGTATCAGATTTCTCCACACAGGTTCCTGACGCCAAAAGGGGGACCCGAGGAGCAGGAGGCCGACACAGCGGAGTTCGTCTGGCTGAAGGTCGTCAGGCCTACGTGGCTCAACCCCAGGTTCTCCGGCCTCTACAGAGTGACCCAGAGGACATCTCATGCCGTCCGCCGAGGAGCAAAGGGGGACATCTGGTACTACTGGAGCCAGTGTGCGGCAGGGAAACCTCCGGCTAGGACCATGGAGGACATCAGGACGGACCTGGCTATCGTCAACGAGGACATCCCTACAGCAGACGACTCGGAAGCTGTCATCAGCGGACTGGAGGAGAAGGACCTCGCGGACATCCCTACAGCAGACGACTCGGAAGCGGCTGTCAGCAGGCTGGGGGACTTCTCGAGGCAGCAGAGGAGTCTACTTCTCTCTGATCATATTCATCAGTTCCACCTTTGAAGGAAAGGCCGCATCTCCCCCTCCCTATCAGCTGCCCTTGTTGGCGTATTCCTTTGAGGGGGAGGGGGGCCCTGAGGATTCAACAACACGCAAGGATGCTGCTTTCTGGCACTCAGGCAACCACTCTGATAGTTCCTTCACTGACATTGAAAGTTGTGTTCTGTTCCCAAAGGTTTAATGAAGGGGGACAGACACAGTATCAAAGAATGACAGTAGTTGTGTTTCAAATGTCTTATGTGTGTTGGTCTCGGGAGGCGAGACCAAAAGGGGGAAATTGAAGGATAATTTGAATTATTTGAAGTATTAAAGTAACGTGTTATGGCAGGAAAGTTAAATCTGGTATATTCATTTTAATGTCACCTTATATATATTCATGTGTGTTAAATTTGAAGGGACAAAGTATATTTTCCCTCCCCAATATATTGAGGTGAAGTCTTTGTGTTTAGAGAGGGATGTGAGCAGGGGACATCCTAATTTGGGGATAGCTCCAAAACTCTGGAATGTTTCCCTCATAAAAGAAGAGGGTGCGTTACACATGCTTAGGGCAAATGTGTGTGTTTTCATTGCAGTAAAAATATATGTGCTGCATGATTACTGTTCAACTATACCTCTGTTTTTATTCTTTCATGTGCGGGTACTAAATGGCTACAAACATTGTGGAGAAATTAGCTTAAACATGTTTTATTACTCTACACCAAATGGAAGCAGCTTTTATGACAGGGACGAGAGAGCTGGGGGAGGGGACATTCTTCCAAAGATTTTCAGCATGTCAATTATCAGGGAAATCTACTTGTTTTCAATAGACGGGTGTGGTTGATTACTTTGTATTAATAATAACAGTATGTGTAAAGGGAGCTGGAAATATACAATGTGAAACCTTTTATAGCTCCAAGACTCTGGAATGCGTTACACATGCTTGGGGCAAATATGTGTGTTTTCATTGCAGTAAAAATATATGTGCTACATGATTACGGTTCAACTATACCTCTGTTTTTATTCTTTCATGTGTGGGTACTAAATGGCTACAAACATTGTGGAGAAATTAGCTTAAACATGTTTTATTACTCTACACCAAATGGAAGCAGCTTTTATGACAGGGACGAGAGAGCTGGGGGAGGGGACATTCTTC
>NW_011337351.1:0-2732 GCF_000735185.1 Notothenia coriiceps
TTATTATTATTATTATTATCATTATTATTATTATTATTATTATTATTATTATTATTATCATTATTATTATTATTATTATTATTATTATTATTATTATTATTATCATTATTATTATTATTATTATCATTATTATTATTATTATTATTATTATTATCATTATTATTATTATTATTATTATTATTATTATTATTATTATTATTATTATTATTATTATTATTATTATTATTATTATTATTATTATTATTATGCGCCGCTTTCCACCTTCTTCTCCAGTAGGACTCAGATGAGCGTGTTGCACTTTTCCTTTTCCTTTTCCTTATACATGTGATGTTTTGGTGTTGATGTTTTTTGTTTTTTGTTGTTGTTTTGTTTCTTTCCGTTAACCGTCAAGTGGGAAATACGTTTTTTTTGGGGGTTTTCTTCGTATACTAAGAGACTGTTATTTTTGGCTGTGAAAAAAAAAGAAAATGTATTATGAAGGGCAGACCATCTATTTTTATTTATTTTGTTTAAGGGGCAGGTCATATAAGATTTGTTTCTTCTTCCTGCTCCTATCCGCTCAATGGTGTGTTAATAGAGACACGTTTTGTTGGCAATTATTGTACAGTGAGTTTTGCGTACCATGAACGGGACAAATAAAAATGAAATGAAATGAAACAGTAATGTAGATTAAAAAATGTGTGTACATGGTGCACTCTCTAGCCACCAGGTTTATCCAAGGAAATCGGCGTCTGGCTACATCCTCTTGCGTTGATGCCTTATGCAGGTGATGTGGTTCTTTTGGCATCGGTTTGCGAGTCTCAGAACTCATTGGATCGGCTGGGGGTGAGGATCAACACCTCAAAATATGAGGCCATGGTTCTCAGCAGGGAACCGATCTAATTGTATTCATCTTGTGTGAATCTGTACTTTCACTCATGGAGAATTAAAGGGGTTCAAAATGGGTTTGGTGCAAAATGAATGGATGGAGTAGTGTCAAAAGTTCTAGTAGCAGAAATGGCAAATCAAATGAGAATTATTGCACCGGCTGACAGAAAAAAATATTGTACTTGTACATTTTGTTGTCTCTTAGGTGAAGCTATCGTTACAGATGCTTTTTTAATTAATCAAACAAAGCAAATTGTTCCAACGACGCAGCTGGGATAGTTCAAATACAAAACAAAAAACATATCGGTCGTAGTGTCAGTCGATGTGGAAGGGATGCTTTGTGTCACACATTTTTAATACTCCTTATATTAATTTCAATATTAACACCAGTGGTAGTGAGACAATGAATAATGGAAGTCGTGTGTCTAGCAGCACTAATTCAGAAACACTATTTGAAAAACACTCTTTGAACGAGGTCAGCTGATAATTCTTCTCCACTGTAGTCCCTCCTTTATTCTGCCTTCAGCCTCCTTCTGTCTAACTCTCATTTCTAATTTTAATGTAGTCCCTGTCATTAGCCATGTCCCACATATGTCTACCTGTCTCCTTTCTGTTCGGGTGATTTTTTTCCTTTTTGTTGACGCAACTGGGTTAGTGTCAACTTACATTTACTCTTGTCAGTCTGTCCACGTGTCGGCGCGTCCTCTGGCCTTTCATAGAAGATGATCAAGCGAGTTATTTTGGTCCTGATTAGCGTCTGGAGGAATCACTTTCATCACGAGTCTGCACGGTGCGAGAGTGAGAGTCGTTTTCACGCTTCAGTGCTGCGAGCATATGGAAATCTCCCCTGGGACTCGTGTGTGTTGCTGTTTCGAAGAATGTGTGTGTGTGTGTCAAAGCCTTTGTGTCTGTATTCGCAGGTGTGTCTGCATGTTGTGTGTGTGACATTGTTAAATTATGCAGAGAGGTTGTACCTGAACATTTTGCATAAAGAAGTTCTGCACTTAATGAGTTTTAATTGATAAGCAGTTAAAGGCTTCAGGAGATTTACACCTGATTAGCACCTCGACATGCTGCCATGAAGGTCTCATTCACACCTCTTTTTTATAATCCAAACACTGACAAAAATCACAATTAGTCATCCCTTATTGTTAATAGGAGTGTAATATATGCATGAAATAAAATATAAGATATGAAAATGTCTCCATCTTTACTATGTTGTACATTATATAGTAAAGTTATATTATTTAAGTGTTGGAGTGTTTTAAATGCATCTGGGGAAAAGTGCACTTCCAAAATGTAATTTATAAAGTACCCTCCATTGCATCTGCTCTACTCTCTGCTACTAATCCCATTATGCAATAAACCACATTTTACAGCTGTGAGTGACTACGCAAAAATAAAGATGATTAGTAAGTGTCATACGGCGCGTTCACACCGCAGTACTTTTCCCACTTTAGTTCCGATATAGTTCCGAAATGTCGCGTTCACACCAAAACAATCCGGAGCTAAAATGAGTTCATGAGAACCTTTTTACCCCCTTTTCCGTCCCTGCTAGAGAGCAGGGACTTTCGTGGGAGAAAAAGGTTCCTATGTCTGATTGGCTGGGCGGAATGCAAACCACGCCCCGTAAAACTCCCAAAAGGTTTTGTGAAGCCGGCATTTCATTATCCTCGCACTAGCATTGGGATATTTTTTTTCAATCCTCTGGAGCAGAGAGAGAAGCAGTGGATTATTGTTATTGATTAATGCATCAGTGTGTTTAGGGTCAAAAACACTAAAATCACAACTTAAAATGAAAGTGACAGTAGATATAGATTAGGTGCAATTTGGTGCTATATATATATACAGTATATATATATATA
>NW_011337352.1:0-2139 GCF_000735185.1 Notothenia coriiceps
TTAAAAGAGCATTCATTTGATAACATAGACGTGCAGTTTAAAAAGAACATCATTATTTTTACTGACCTCTTTGGCCTCTAGTTTAGTGAACATATCACACTGTGTAGTAGAATCAGTTTTCTGACACACTGCATTATGAATGGCATGGGCTATTGCATAGACAGCCTTGTACACCATATTAGTGATTCGAAGTTCAGATGTGTCAGTGTATGAGCTCTGGAGCATCTTTATATCTTCAGTTCCATCACACACACTCCTGTCTGTGGCTTCACCTAAAAACACAGAGACAGAGGGAGGTGTTTTTAGCCATGATAATTACATTCATTCTTATGTTTGCATTGTGTTATTCAACCTACCAAACAAGCATTGCAGGATTTACATCACATTTCAAATCACTGTTTTGCGGACATGTTTATCTGTTTTTTACGTTATTAGTTTATTTTAGCAGCTCATATTTACACAAATCAGTCATCAGACAAATACTTATTGTACAAGGCAAAATATGTATTCCTTGTATTTAACACTGACTTGCCCTGTTATAATGATGCATGATGGACAGTAGAACCATTTGTACAGGATCATCAGAAACCCTTATCACACTAGAAATACACTTTCTGCCCTCTGCTGTCTGGTAGACGGTAACACACTAACAGGCCTATACAGCTTGATTCAACACGTAATAAAACTGCTGAACTCTTGAAGTCAGGACTTTGATACTGTCCCGCTACATTTAAATAATTGTACTTTAATTCACCTATATTATGTATGTACACATACCGTATGTAAGTCGCTTTAGATAAAAGCGTCTAACAAGTAACATATAATGTAATACCACGTATATATTACTTCTCATAAAGCATACATTTACTACATTCCTTTTTAAAGTTCATCTTTATTTTACAATGACTGTAACCTGTCAACAAATATATTCCACAATTTATATATATATTTTTTTTACATATATTTTAACTCTGCACTATATGTTTTGGATAACCATATTCTAGAGCGTGATTTTTTTTCAGCATTTATTTTATGACCATTTTTGAAGGGAGACTTTCCCTAAATTGTTGTGCATTGAGGAATAAATAGCTTCCATCTAAACAAATAAACAGTCTAGAATCACTGTATAATAGCTTAAGTAGAATAATGTACATGTATGTTATTTACAATATATTAGACAGCATTGTTAATAAACATGACCTGAACATCACAATGTAAGATCATTCACGAGATGCACCTTATGTCCGCCTCATGTATTTCATTAAAAATATTAGATTTCCCTTTCAGTCAAAATCTGGGGTTTGGTCTTTAACAGGCTGATAAATTCAGGGAGCTTCACTTTGACAGAAAATAAAAAAACAACACAATCAAGACACTACCGTGAGTATCATGTATGTTTAAAATTGGCACAACTTTCTCACTTTTTACCAGCCTGCAGTTGAATGCTTCCTCCCAGAACATGGTAAGCAATGGGGAGTCAGCCACTTTAGAGGGAGAGAGATCCAGCAGGAAGTCCCTCAGACCTGGGATGACAGATTTTTCAATACCAAATCCTATGGCTCCAGCAAGGAAGCTGAACCTCAGCATGTCTCGGTCGGTTACCCAGGCCTCACTACCTATCCACTGGCGAGGTGGAGAAGGCTTGCGTGACAGCTCCTCCAGCAAAATCTTCATATCTCCAGTGGAAATAAATGCCACAACAACCTTAGCCGTTGACCTGGAGGGACGTTCAATGACATATACAAATAATAGTTATAATATAAGACTAATATTGTCTTTTATAACAATATTGTCATAAGTATGAAGAAAAACAAAACATAAGAGATGAGCAACAGATATATTGGCACATTTCCTGTTGTAATAAAAACATGTTCCATCACTTTAAGAACTTGTTTTGGTTTTTCTGTGCAGAAGGTCAGTGTCAGCACAGGGAACTAAAGGAGAATCAGTGATATAGAAACCTGCGGATAACATCAGCTACTCTCTGGATCCGGCTACGTGGATGGGTCCGATAGAAAGACTCGGAGTATTCCACACAGATCCCCTCTTTACGTGCTGCATGCAGGAAAGACGCCATGCCATTGTTGCCATAGTCAGAATCCGACCGGACAGCACCTATCCAAGTCCAGCCAAAGTGTT
>NW_011337353.1:0-4613 GCF_000735185.1 Notothenia coriiceps
TATAAAAGTGTCCTCTGCATGGCTAGGTACTGTATCATAAGCCTTAGGTAAAATAATATATTTTAATTTGGATGAATAAAGGCACAGGTTGACCCAGTTAGTGGCCAAGCGGTGGTACTACAATGTTCGTTTCCGTCCGTGCATCAAAATACTTTTCCCCATTGACTTAAAGGTCCCATGTCATGCTTTTCCGGTTATTACCCGTCCCCTTGTGTGTTATGAAGGTTTTTATGCATGTAAACGGTCTGCAGGGTCAAGCAAAGTTTCAGGAAAAATGCAGTTAAGATTCAGGGAAGTTCCAAGGAAGACGCAGGCAAGACCCAAGGTAGATCCAGGGAAGATTCAGGAAAGAAAAAACACACATTTGACCTTAAACTTCACTCCTGCACATGTCTCTAAATATTTTTAGTGTATCTTAAATGACTGTCAGTAAATCTCCTGCATCATCTTTCAAATCGCCTCTCCTCAGTCCTCTGATTATCCTCCATAAGGTAATGAATGAAGAAGGGTCATGACATGATATCGGAATAAAAAGTCAGGCACTTGCACATCGACTCACTCCAGCTCGTAATCACTGCTGAGCATCAGTGCTTGATTTCATCATGTTGCTCCCGCTGAGAGCCTGCTGCTGCTGCTGATTGGCCGTCAGTGGCCAGTTTGACATGAAGATGATGATTATTCCCCTTTTACAGCCAATACACACCACTGCATACCAAATGTACCAATAACTCTCGAATCAAAGAGCTTTGGAAAATGTCCCTTCGGCCATCCCTGGAAACGGAAATGTAACTGAGTAAATATACTTTTTCTTTCCTCACTTCTTTTGGTTTGGTTTGTATATCTTACAAAGTACTTGATGGACTAATAAATACATCAGCTGAAAACCTAATACAAGATGTTTTGAAACCAGTGAGGTTAAACATCAGACACAAGATAACAAGAAACCATAGAGACGGCAACAGTATCAAAGTGAGTGTAATAGAGATGTAATATATCAACAGTATCCAAGTTAAGCCCTTGCCAAACGAGGACGAAAACGATAACGGTCTGCAATCGTTATCAAAAAAGTCTTCCGTCCAAACGCAACAGGCACCAGAAACGTGTCCGTTCACACGAGACTGCTCGAAAGCACTGGAGACGCTGTACGCCACTATGAGACAAAATACAAAGTGTTTGACCAAACAATCCCTCTCAAGTCAGAACTGAGGTCACAAAAAATAAGCAGTCTGAGAGCCCGATATGATCAGTCCACCAGGATCAAAACTAAAACTAAATATCGTTCCAGGGTCTAACCGAGGCTAACCAATGAGCACCTGCATGTGTATGAGAATGGCCCTGACACCATTTCAGCCCAGATCTAAACTCCTGGCAGGACAAGCTCCAGCTCAATTCTCGCACTGAATAAAAAAAAGAGAGTGAGGGACTGCATTATAAGAGGGAAAGAAAGAGAAACTTTAAAACTGTTGTTATGATGTGGAAAGACTGATATTGTTCTATCATCGTCTGAAACTGTTAGGTCATGATGTGAAACGGTTAACAAAGAAAAAGGGAAACTCAAGCTGCTGCTACACTTTATTTTATTTATCTAAAATTAAGCACTTTTAAGATGCACATATTTTCAAAAGCTATTTTATTTATTTTCTCTATTTTATTTTTAAATGCAGCCCGAGAGGAACATTACACATACCTACAGTATTTACTGTATATCTGTATAGTTCAATGTTAATTGACAATACATATTGTTGTTTTTGAATTGTACTTTCTTTATTTGATTGGCAGTCAGTTGTTGATTACATGCAGACGTTGATAAAGCTACAGGCTACTTCAATATATATCACACTAATTCAAAAAGCAACTTAGACATTTTGATGTTCCAGACCTTTGCATGGGGAGATTTTCTCTAACTGGACCTCGTTGCATTTTAGTTGAATACCCCTGGTCTATCTGATAGAGAACTGTAGCAGATACGACCGTTTTCGTCCTCGTGTGGCAAGGGCTTAAGTACATTTACTCAAGTACTGTACTTAAGTACCAATGTGAGGTAATTGTGTTTGAGTATTTTCACTTAATGCAACTTGTAATGGCAATTTTGATGTTCCAAAATCCTTGATTCTGTTTGCCATTATTACACAGGCGAGGTTTAGAGTGATTCGTACGCAAATACATAACAGATGATTTCCGTTCGTTGAATGCAGTTTAGTACCAACGACTCTCGAATCAAAGAGCTTTGGAAAATGTCCCTGGAAACGGAAATGTAACTGAGTAAGTACACTTTTCTTTCCTCACTTCTTTTGGTTTGGTTTGTATTTCTAACAAAGTACTTTATGGACAAAATAAGTATATAAATTATTATTGCAAACCTTATGCAAGATGAAACCAGTGAGGTTGTTAAAAATGTACGGACATAAGATAAAAAGACACCATAAAGACAGCCAGAGTAAAATTAATTAATTTGGTTCTTTAAGGATATTTTCATGCTAACACTTTTATTTTAAATAAGATTCTGAATGCAGGACTTTTACTTGTAACAGAGTATTTTAACACCGTAGTACTTCTACTTTTACTGAGTACTTCTTCCATCTCTGCATCCAAATGGCTTCATCTTCTATGCATTAAAATCAATGGGGAATCAATGATTGACACAGATTGCATCCTGATTCTATCAACAAGACCGAAAGATGCATAATAATCGTTCCCTTTCATCGAGGAACCATGAAAAGCTTCAATTAATCCTGCATATAGCGTCATGTAGTTATATAACATCTCACCAATTTAAACCCAGAACTCAATTAATATATGACACATGTTTTTTAATGAAGGGAGATAAGAGAGCCGTTCATTACATCAGACACAAAACACTGCATTATTTATCATCAAATAGCATTAAGCACTCATACAGTGTATGTGTTTCAATCGCCAGACAATGGTTGTTACTGATTCAACTGCAATCAACCAAATATGTATGAAACACATATTTTGTATCTGTCAATTCCCATCATGTGGACTATCCAGCTGTTGATTTAATGCCAAAAGTAGTTAAAAAAACATCAAGCTGGGGATTTGCAAATGCTGTGTGAACGTGGACTGACTGCAGAATGAATGTGATTAACAAGCGGTGTTTCGTATCAAATCGAAATGGATTGCATGCATAAAGAAATAACACACACAACGTGAATGTCAACTATCCTTAAAGCTGGAGTACTTAACTTATACCAACACATGAACGTCAGTTACATTAAGCACTCACTAATGACACAAACCCCAATTATTAAAAGTTGTGACATTGCATTCTTTCCCCTTTAACTTAGACGCAAAGTTAGAAGACGTTTGACTTTCAGGAAATGCACTTAATCTTGTTCAGTCATGAGGTAGCAAGCCTAGCTTAGCATTAGTAAGAAGACTGTAAACCTAGCTTAGCATGAAGACAGGAGACAGAATCTGTCCATCAACATCTTTATGCTCGTCTTATCAGTGGATATTAATGTATTTTAGTAAAATCTCATATTTTAATAAGAAAAGACGCTGCCATTTGTGTCAAATGAGTAACGGCTCCTACACACGGCGGCATGCGTTGTCGCTTGCCGGCGGGGGGTGCTGAAACTCGACCAACAACCAATCGCACGAATCTCCCGCCCCAAACACACAAGCACGCGGTTCGATTGGCTAGAGCTTGTACTGGCATATGATTCGATTGGCTGACGCCTCCGTCGAGGCGTCACAAGTAGAACATTGCTCTACTTTTGCAGCGAGCACCGCGAGAGAAGCTACGCTTTGCTCCCACAATGCAGTTCGGCGAATCGTGACGTCACCCCATTCAAAGTGAATGGGCAGAAGCGTTGAAGCGGCAACGCAAGCCGCCGTGTGTAGGGGCCGTAACAATTAAGCCCTCGCCAAACGACATGAACCCAAAGATTTAAAAGTTACGATCTTGTTTTCTCTACCCTTACCTTAGCTGCAAAGTTTGACATTTCAGGTCATTTGCTTATTCTTGCTGTAGTGAAGAGAAAGGTAGCCTGGCTTAGCATAGTGTGTTTTTTAGGCCTACCAGGAAGTAAACATCTCCATCCCATTTGATTTTGGATTATTGCAGAAAAACAAACCAAATATTTATGATGTTTAAACACATTTTGTTCAGCAGGATAATATCCACATACTGTATTAACAAGGCTAACGTTGGGCTATAAAGGAACTAGAGCACGGTCACATAACTTCACGTCACTACCGCTAAGCTAAAGGCGGCTAATGTTGGGCTATAAAGGAATTACAGCGCGGTCACATGACTTCACGTCACCACCACTAAGCTAAAGGTGGCTAATGTTGGTCTATAAAGGAACTACAGCACGGTCACATGACTTCAAGTCCCCACTGCTAAGCTAAAGGTGGCTAATGTTGGGCTATAAAGGAACTACAGCACGGTCACATGACTTCACGTCCCCACTGCAAAGCTAAAGGTGGCTAATGTTGGGCTATAAAGGAATTACAGCACGGTCACATGACTTCACGTCACTACCGCTAAGCTAAAGGCGGCTAATGTTGGGCTATAAAGGAACTGGCTAATGTTGGTCTATAAAGGAACTACAGCACGGTCACATGACTTCACGTCCCCACTGCAA
>NW_011337354.1:0-2539 GCF_000735185.1 Notothenia coriiceps
GTTCACTGTGGTTTGTTGTTGTCTGAAGTAATGAACGTTAGTTGGTGCTCCAGTATAATCGGTACCCCTGAAACTCATCCAGTGAGAAACGTTCCGCGGTGCAAAAATAAGTGCGATTAAAATGCGTTAATTTTTGTGTAATTAATTAATCTTAATTAACGCGTTAAAGTCCCGGCCCTAATAATAATATAAGAATAATACACGGAGGACGGAGCCTCTCTTTTTCTCCCCCTCTTCTGAGAGCCCAGCAGCTGATCTCTGAGCACGCCCCCCCTCTCCTGCTGGGGGGGCGTGCTCAGCTGCATCTGATTTGCATTAAAGCTACAAATCAGCCCTTGCAAAAACAGGGCTGCAAATGGAGCGAAATGAGGCATGGCTATAATGCATGATCTGTTTGGTATTTTGAAGAAAAAAACTTCAGACATGTTTTATATATGTATGGCCCAGAATATATTTTTCAAATATAGCATGATAGGTCCACTTTAAATATAGTTGGGAAAAGTACATTTTAGCATAATCTTGACTAATACACACAGATGCCATTCAAGTACACTTGAATATCCATGCCATTCCTAAATCACATGCACATAGCACACTGCTTTCTGCATGGCTATTGAGACCACACCCCCTGTGCATTCCTCCATCACATGCACATAGCACACTGCTTACTGCATGGCTAGTGAGATCACACCCCCTACAGGCACTCTGCATTCCTCCATCACATGCACAGGTGATTTCTAGAAGTAATATTTAAGTCAACATTCATGTTTTTGTTCTTCAATGAAACAAATGATTGTTCAATAAAATAATGAAAACTTGTTCTGTTCTACTTAGAAATAAATCTGTTGAAATGTCATGTTTTTTAATGACTCATTTTGCATGGATGTTTTCTTATGACAAAACAAAATGTTTATATTTATGCTTGGATATGATACAATTAGATGACTTTACCCTCAATTCCCAGTTAGTTCCCATAATTCCCATGGAAAGTTTCCAATATGGAATATTTCCAAAATTCCCCAGCTTAACTTCCCATGGAAATGTACTGGAAATGTTCTGCCCCTTTGCAACCCTAGTTGGAATATACTTGATGGATTGTTAAGAGAGAGGTATATGACTTTGTTTGTTTGTGTCTCAGGTAAGACCATCGCCATCGGTAAGGTTCTGAAGCTGGTAGCGGAGCGGGACTGAACACACAGCGCAGCCTGAGATCCTTGAGAGAAGGAATGGGCGGAGCCTGCTCAAACCCGCCCACACAGTTGTCAGCGGCGACGGCACCCTCCTGTAACCACCTTCTGTGTGTCAAAGAACAGCTTCTGAAAAAAACTCATGTGAAAAAGAACCAGTTTTTAAGCAAATGACGCACCACGATGAAGTCCACACGAGTCAGCTTTCTCATATTGAGAGCTCAGCTATGCCATTCCTGGGTTAGCCCCCCCCCACCCCCTACTCTGGTCTACTCATCATTACATGATTGTTTTTTTCTTCCAATTTTTCTTGCTTTCATGAATGACAATGAGAAATGGCGAGAGTTATATCTGTAAACAGATGTGGACCAGGCTTCTGCTCGGAATATAAAGGATGATTTTCTGAAGTAATTTGCAAAAGGTTTCACTTGAAAGAACTTGACCAGTTGAAACCAAAATGTGTCCTGGGTGTACATGTCTCCCTTTGCTTTTACCCACCTTTTGGTTTCTCGTGGCGTTCTGGCAGTGTGCTTGAGCGTGTTCAAATGTTATTAATGCAAACAACTATGACAATAAAATAATAAATTGGGAAAACTGAGTGTGTTCATTTTCAGAGCACTGTCCAGTGGCTGTTTCATATATCTCACTTTGTTACATTTACCACAAATCACAAAGCTCCAAACAGTCCATTTGATTATTTTATATTTAAACACTGTCCGGGCACCAGAGTTTCCGTTAGCCGGTAATTACCGGACTATGACCGGTAAAATATGCTGAAGACCGGCAAATCTAAATCTCTCCGGTCAAAGCGTCCGGTCAAAATATATTTCCCCTTAGCGCAATACCGCATCAGTTGCGCAACTTGCGCCACTTATGTGACAGACAAGAATAGTCAATTCTAATGTCTAACACGTAATGTGGAGAAAGAGATGTCCTGTATGGGTTGATTGTGCGTTGATCTGTTGGTAATGCCTCTGGGTTCCGGTCGGCATGTAAACAAATGCATAATGCTGCGCTATACTTTGCGGCCTCACCCGGTTGCATAGCGACGCTTATTGTTTAGGTGTCTTTTTAATAAGCAGGTAGTCATATCATTAGCTGGATCTGATGTATATGGACATAAACGCGAGTAAAGTCTAATCTGACGGGAGAGAGAGATCAGCTGCTGCTGACGAGTCGACACGCAGCTCTGCATGATCACATGCAGCGGTGAGCGGAACAAAACACACACTTCAGGTTAGAATATCACACGTAGCTATTTTAATTACCTCTCAAACTACCTAATCTAGTTATAGATATGTTTAGTTTTACTGTCGGGTCACTCATTACTGATCCGCGAGCTGCATGATACT
>NW_011337355.1:0-2360 GCF_000735185.1 Notothenia coriiceps
CTTACTTAAATATCTGCCACAACATAAGTAACCGGATCAGAGTAACATTAAGTACAGTCCGCGGCATATCACATCATAATGTATCATATATCTCCTTATCTGAGTCAGCTGAGCCGTATCTGGCCGTGCAACACTCACAGTGTCACATACTGTATGCAGAAGTATTATTTTAAGCAACACATTAAGTTGACGAAACACTCGAGTCAAATGTAATTAAAGTCAGATCGTGTCTTAGACGGGGCAGTGATATCATAAACCTGTTAATGTACGCATTCAAACACTTTTTCTGTTACCAGCTGTATTCACCTTGCAGGTGCAGCTATGTGGCTTTCATCCTGGATAAAGTGTTTAAGTCATGGATGTTTAAAGTTTAACTTCTTCATATGTCTAATATTATAGTTGACTTTTCATTCAGGAAGTATGACGCTGCGCTGTCAGTACGCTTCTCCATGTTTGTGATTGGTCGAATGGTCCAGATACCACCCCTTTCATGTGAACGCGCACCTAACTAGATAGGACACGGCTGGCTTGAGTGATCCACTTGATAACCAGCGTCGTAGTACCGTTTAGCGAGAGCGCGTATGTTTTGGATTAGGCCAACCGGCTAACTCAAACATATCCAGGTTAGGTTGAACCGGCTTCGTAGTACAGGCCTCTGAACATCCCCTTTAAAGCTCTTTCTGACACAACAACGTTGACAGTTGAGTGTTACACACACTGTGCTGATGAAAGGCAAATAACATAAGGACTAAAACACACAAATACACACAGCAACGTCCCCACTTCCACCTTCTTATATAATCAGCATCAGAAACATAACACCTAGAACACAAACTAAAAATAAATCTTCTTTCCAGACAACTCTCTAATAAGAATAACACACACTTGTGTAATATTGCAAAGAGCCAACACCTAATGTCTGCTGAGTAAAGGTTTGTACTCAAAGAAAAAGTGTGTCACTCTCCGACTCGATTGTTTTGCAGTATTGCCTTTGAGAAAACCTTTGAAAAACATTGACGCCTGTAGTTGTACATTACATTTCAGTATGAGTAAGGTAGCAGTGTGTGTTTTACAGTGTGATCATCTGATAACAGAATTAGGGCAGGACAATTATTCAAATTGTATTTTATCGCAATATCAAAAACAGGAGTGTTCAAAATGCAGGAGGATATTTAAAAAAAACAAATATGTATCAGATAAAACTATTTAAATTAAATATTGAGGTGCTGCCGATATGTCCTTGACAACACATCATATTCTTCAGTTTGATACAGATCCTTGTAAAAGCATATCAAATTACATTAATCCTCTCTATATTGAACATCAAATTGCAATATCAGTCAAATTTATCGCATTTATATATTAATTCAGAATCGTTCAGTGAACTTTAATCTTGTTCTTGAAAGGAATCTGAAACATAAAATACTGCTTCAGTTAAAAACACATGTTGGATCACTGAATGTGATACAGCCAGATGTGCTGCAGCTCAGTCTAGAGCCGTATTATATTTAGCAAAATTCAAAACACTTGAGCGGGTTTTATTATTACAATCTACCAGATGTAAGCGGGTAAAAAAAGCCTCAATATCTGGATTAACATTACAAGCAGAAAATACTGAGGTCAAAGGTCAGAGCATCAGCAACCGGAGCAAAATAAATTACCTTTTATTGCAAGAATATTTAGATTGTTTTGTACTGTTAAAAAAATTGCTACAGCCTGGACTATAAACAGTTAACACATCCACATATACAAAAACACACACACACACACACACACACAGCTACACATACTTACCACAGGTTTGTTGTGTCAGCTGAAACAGGAGTGAGGAAAAGATTGTGTTGCCGCAGAGGGCTTTTATATCTGCAGCAACTGGCAGGCAGCAGGGGGGCGTTGTGGAAATATTTTAGACAACGTAACCCCTCCCCCTTTGCGGTGAGAGACACACACACACACAACCACAAAAAGGGCTGCACAATATATCGATTTATTTTTATCTCAACATGTACTAGAGCGATATTAAAAATCGCAGGAAGCCAAAGTCCCGGCTTAAAACTGGTATTCTACATATTTAGCTCTGAAGATTATTTGAAGATACATATTTTTTCGAAAAATGTTTACATAATTGTCATTCCTTCTAATATTGCAAAATAAGTGAAAATAGTGGCAATTTATTTTAAAATCGTCCAGCCCTAACAGAAACGCAACGGCCATTTCAACTAACCGACGTCAACACCCACACACAAAAACGAGGAAAATTGGTACTCTTGTACCAGCAATGTGACCTCTGACCCCTTGACAAATGGACCTTTAAAATCAATCAGAAGGAGGACTAGCTGCTGAGCAAACACATTTTAACA
>NW_011337356.1:0-1306 GCF_000735185.1 Notothenia coriiceps
TAGCAAAAATCAATAACTAAATATCTATAAATAATCAATTTTAACACTAGAACCGCCAACGGGGTCAATTTTATGTAGCACCCTATGTTGTTAAAAATTGTCAATATGAAGTCAGATTGAAGGAAACAAAAACAATAAACGAAACAATTTAACAAAATTGCTCTTCAAAATACCAATACCACAGGACCATTTTTCTTTTTAAAGCAATACTTTTACTTTGAAAATCAATGCATTCTAATGCTGGGTCAATTTGACCCCGGTGGCGGTTTTAGGTATAAAAAACCTCTGGCGGTTCTAGTGTTAAGATCGAAGTAATGACTGAGTTTCAAAAACAATGACTAAGTATTGTTTAAATTGTGATTAAGTATTTAAATATTAAATCTTTTAGCCCAAAATGATGACAGTATCTCTAAAAAATAACTAAGTGACACAAAATAATGACTAAATACCTCAAAATAATGATTGAGTAACTCAAAATAATTTTGGACAACACGTTTACACCTGTGTGGTGTTCAGGGTCGTGTGGGGTTCAGGGTCGTGTGGTGTTCAGGGTCTCTCAGGACATCAGAGCTTCAGAGGAAACACGCCTGCAGACTCCATCTGTCCGCTGCACTTTATAACAAAACTAAAAATAAACATAACCTCACATCTCGTCCACCGAGGTGTCGGAGTCCTGCTGAACCGCAGAGGCAGGAAGGACTCGTGTTTATCCAATATTATAAATATCATATATTAATAATCATAATAATAATTCATTCTGTTTAGGAGGCGCCTTTCACCCAAGGACACCTTACAATTCATAACATATTCTAAGGAAAGGTTTAAGACGGTACAAAAGGATGTTATTGTATTACATGCAGAAGATATGGTTTCTGCACTAATGTTTTGAATATATGAATTTATATGAATTTGCAAATGAAGTCAAACACGATTTATTTGCTGCTTGATTCAAATCAAAACGTTTTGCACAACGAATCTGCAGGAGAAGTATGTTTCATACAATCCTAATTGGCTCTGTTTTAAGGCTTCTTGGTTTCCTATTACATGCTAACCCACAATCTGAAAGTATGAAGCCAATTTCTGCAAAGACAAGCCAGAAAAAGAGCACAGAACATTAGCCAAAAATCCACATTTGCATTGCTAACTGTATGAAAATTGGACCATTATTTGTTCCCTAGTCCTGCTAACAAACAAGCTCATAATGCTAGCTCATAATGCTAACTCACAATGCTAGCTCATAATGCTAGCTCACAATGCTAGCTCATAATGCTAGCTCACAATGCTAGCTCATAATGCCGTATGACTT
>NW_011337357.1:0-3169 GCF_000735185.1 Notothenia coriiceps
CGCGCGCGTGTGTGTGTGTGTGTGTGTGTGTGTGTGTGTGTGTGTGTGATGCAGCCAGTCATAGCCATCTCATTCTGGGGGGCAGAGAAGGCTATTACAGGGCCAGATGGCGCAGGTATAAGGCTGTATTGAACACACACCCACACATACACACACTCTTGTAATTGAATGAATAAATAGACAAATTCTCTGATATTCCCAAGCCACCTAACAAGCACAGCTGTGGGAGCAGTACGGCGAGTTAACACAATGTCAGCGCAATGTCAGTGCATGCACACGAGCACAGGCTCACATGCAACCGTCAGGCAAACATGAAGATGCAAACACACTCGTTCATACACACACACACACACACACACACACACACACACACACACACACACACACACACACACACACACACACACACACACACACACACACACACACACACACACCTCTCTCTCTCTCACACACACACAGACACACACACACACACACACACACACACACACACACACACACACACACACACACACACACACACACACACACACACACACACACACACACACACTCAATAACACAATTTTAAGTGAAAATGTTCTCTTGTCTTCTTCTCATTCTGCCCATCTTCACTCATTCCGGGTCCCTGCTTGTCACGGTTTTATAATTCATAAATGCCTCATAAAATGACAGGAAATGGATGTCTCTGACTCGTGTACATGTGGCTTGTAGTCCGCCCGACATCAGAGAGTGAGTGAACGAGAGATGGAGGGGGGTAGAAAAACATCATGTATGCAGTGTTCTTACAGTACATGTATGGAGCAGTCATGCATATGAAATGTGCATCATAAAGGATGCGGCACATTTTACAGCGACACACTTTCTTTTCCAGACAATATGGGGCAAAAAGGAAGAAAGCCTCTAGAATCATCTTATATTATCAAAGAAAATCGCACCCAACATCATTCATGCATGAGCTGAAGGTGACTTAAGAATAGTATGAGTATTTTCTGTATAGAAATCAGGCTTCTGGTTTATATACCTTATATTTACATGTTAGAATGTGATCTTTATCAGGATAGTAATCGGATAAAGGCAGGACATTCAGCTGGTGCGAATGCAATGCAGTAGACTTAAAGGGACCCTATTGTGCTTTCTGGGGTCTCCCCTTTCCTGTAGTGTGTTCTATAGGTTGTTGTGCATGTAAATCTCTGTCAAAAGAGTTTCTACTACCCCCTCCCTACCCTACTTTTATCATTTTCGAATCATAAATCGATTCGATAGATTTATGATCGATAGATTTATGATTCGAAAGAAGCTTACTTCCTGGTTTTAGGACGCGTCACTGTGGCACTCTATTAGCTAGCGCTCGTATTGGCTGGCTTAAAGTTTATTTCCAGTACAACAAATACAATAGCGTTTGCTACCATGACCAGGGGTGTGGCTTGTTTGAAATGGCCTTACCTGCCTACCTCGATTGAGATCCGTGACTGAATTATGACATTAAATGAAACTGAATTATTTTTGATGCCATGTGCGCAAAACAAAGCATTGACAAGCTTTTTCGGCTTAAATGCTCTCTGTGCCTTTCCACGGTAGAGTACAGAAAGAAAGAAGGAAGAGATCATAATGCACAAACATCAAATGACACATAGCATTCTCATAGTATCAATAATTAATCATCGTATTCTTTTCTGAATGTTTTTTAATGCAAGCCCTATCTTTCCACGGAGCAACATACCTGCAATTCACAGGGTTTTTTTCTTCAGTTTGTGCGATCGAGTTGGGATTTCTTTCATGCAGGGAATGTGTTATTGTGTTGATGCAGGTGTGCACATCCCACTGTGATAAATGAGCAGGAGAAGGCCAGGAAATGAGGAGCGAAGGAAGGAAGGAAGGAAGGGGGAAGGTAGAGCATGAATGAAGAGAGAGCAGAATGTGCATGAATGAAGCAGGGAGAGGGGTGCTGGGCTGGGAATGATGGATGAGCTGAGCATGGCCTCTGTTTCAAGTGAATCTCCGGGGAGTGTTTGACCACGGCGGGGATCTAAATGATCACCTGGTAATAGAGAGGAGGAAGTGGGATTTAAACAGGCATAGGGAACAAAAATGATCACCCAGGTGGGCTGCAGGGAGGAAGGAGGGAAGGAAGAAAAAGGGAGGCGGGGGGAAGGAATTAAGGAGTGAGATGGAGAGCAGAGGGAGGGGGAAAAGGGATATTTGTAAGAGGATGGGAATAGGATAAGGACATTGTAAGGCCAACAGAAATACGGAAAAACGTTCACACAAACCTCTGCGTGCTTTTGGTCAGAGGTAGAAGAAGTACTCGGATCTTTAACTTAACCTGTTAAGCCCCAAGGACCCCCTCGGCGGGTCCTTTTTTTTTCACTACACTGTGTCTCAAGGCATCTTAATATTTAAGAACCTATTAATGTGTTATACCAGATAAACGGGAATAATTTCAGCTAACTGACGATACAAACCATTTTTACCAAAACAAAACACAAGTCTCATAAGAAGCATCTAAATGACCCCTGAGCGAAAAACGTACTTTAGCACAGAACTCAAGATAAAAGATACCCTTATTACTTATCGTAGCTGCACATACAAGATATCCGATTAAAGCTCAGGTTCCACAGATTATTTAGGTATATATATCATCACTAAGTGATCCGAACTCGCGACAGGGGAAGCAAACTCAGACATCACAATACGTACCTTTACGTAGCTTTTAGGGGAGATCCTCTCACCGTAGCTGTCAATCTGATCAAAAGACTTGTTCAATGGCATTAAAACATGAAAAAAGGCGGCTGAATCGGTTAATCCATAGGTTGATAATGTTTCTGGGTAATAATTTGTTTTATATATAATCCATAATTCAATTTTTATGTAAAAATCGGAGAGTAAAAGTTAGCTGCTAATGGTAGCCACCAGAGTTATCGCAGCTTCCGGTCTTGGCTATGCGGCAGTCTCACACACACTCATTACCAAATAAGGAGTATGTGGGAGTTCCCCTTGATTCCATTGGCTCTGACGGTTAGAAAGAGATGTCAATCAGCAAAATCGAACAAGGGGAGCCAGAGATATGGAAAATCCACCCAAATGACCCCAGAAGTGTTTTTTTGTTTGTTGCTAAATCTCTCTAAAAAGGTCACATTTCACTTGTTTTGCATCAATCTTGATA
>NW_011337358.1:0-1564 GCF_000735185.1 Notothenia coriiceps
CCTGTCATTACTCGTGTCTCAGTGGTAACCATGGTCACCAGGTTGCTGTCTGGTGCACGAGGCGACGGATGGCAATCAAGTTTCCTTAAAGTGGACCTATCATGCTATATTTGAATAATATATTGTAGGGCCATATCTATATAAGGCATATTTATACGTATTTTTTTTTAAATACCAAACAGATCATGCATTTTAGCCATGCCTCATTTTGCTCTATTTTCCTCTCCTCCACCCTGTCTTTGCATGCGCTGCAGTTGACCACGCCCCCCCTGCAAAGGAGGGGGGCGTGGCACGAGCGTCATGTTACCATGCTGTTACCATGCTGTTACCATGCTATGGCAACCTCTCATTCCCCTGATAGGTGTAGAGTTGCCCATATAGGCGGAGCTCCTCATCACTGACGTCAGAGATATTTCAAATCTGGATCAGTCTGTATCAGATCTGTTTTCCCCTTTTTTAGAGATTTGGGTACGGAGGAAAATAGAGAGGGTTGGGTTTTCCGACACTTAGTGAGTTCCCCTGATACACCGGGGACACATATTCATGTATAAAAGACGTACAAAAGTGCATTTTGCATGATAGGTCCCCTTTAAATCCACTCAGAAAAGAACGAGACAGAGGACATGATGTCTCGTTGATGGTGGGTTTATACTTATTTTTAAAGAAACTTAAGACCAATGCAAGCTTTATTTAATTGCCCCTGGCAGACCCTTAAACACACACAACAACAAAGACTATTACACTCCTGTTGTGCAATATACTTATGTGCAACATGTACACATATACCGTAAATATCTATACTAATGTGTTTTGTAAATGTTTGTATTTCTACTTTTATCTATAATATTTGTATGCATGCCTTATAATTATTTTAAGCTATCTTTGGCTCTTTACCTTGTGTAACAATGTACATCTCCCCCCACAAATTAAGGTATATACCAGAGTGAAAACTGAATTTAAATAAAGGTTTATCTTCTTCCATATTTAAAAAAATATATAAAGATATCAGTCGTATTCCCCCGTCACACAAAGTACATTAAAGTTGTATAAAAGTATGATGAGATATTTCTGATTGTGCATTATGTAGAAACAATATTCATCCATATTATATAGAGAATAAAAACAGCTGTTCATTTGCACCAGCATTAGCAATCACATGTGACCTGGTCAAATGTAGTTATTAAGATAAAAGAATAAAAAATGAGGCGAAATAGTTTGTTTGTTGCTCACTAAGATTATGGTAAAATTATTCAGATTTGTTTTTCATGAAACGTGTAATATTTCCACACGAAGAAAGCATTAAATGCTCTAAAAAATGCTGAGGGTGTGGATTCAGTTTCCCACACAGCAAGAACAATGACTGTGTGTGTGTGTGTGTGTGTGTGTGTGTGTGTGTGTGTGTGTGTGTGTGTGTGTGTGTGTGTGTGTGTGTGTGTGTGTGTGTGTGTGTGTGTGTGTGTGTGAGATGCAAATACCCCGCTTCATTTGGGCTGATCACTCCCACTCCCACACACACACACACACACACACACACACACACACACACACACACACACACACACAC
>NW_011337359.1:0-2405 GCF_000735185.1 Notothenia coriiceps
CCAAGTCCCTCCCTTTCCGGGGGAGCTCCACGGGACCTTATTTCGGAAAAAGTATGTATTGAAGTCAATGGGGATTATCTTTCGATTGCGTTTGAATTGTGCAACGAATTACACATATGATGTTTGTCAATTTAAAAGATAATTTTGCAAGTCAAAAAAATTAAAATGTGTCGTAAAACTGTGAAGTAACACTTTTTTTTGTGTGAAACCGCTCAATGAACTACCTCTCCCGTCTCGCACCACACACCAAGACGGCCGTCACGTTGGCACATTTCCCTTCTTTCTTTCAGAATGAGGCGAAAAGTATTAAAAGAGGTGAAAATCACTCCAAGTCTGGGCATGTTGAGAGCTGTGCATACACACAAGGGGAGTTAGTCGGTTCCGTAAGAGCCAGCATGCGGGACCGGGATTCGTAGTCTTTCTAGTTGCGTATTTTTCATAGTCTTATATTTCAACAGTTTTACGACAAACTGCGACTTTTTTGACATGGAAATTACTTTTTAAGATTGAAAAACATCATATGTGTAATTCGTGGCACAATTCAAACGGGATCGAAAGATACGTTTTCCCTCCCCATTGACTTCAATACATGGGCGGGACTTCGCCTCTCTATACATCGCGCTGCCTGCGTGTGTGTTTCTGTTGCAGTCATAATTGTTTGATACACCACATGCTTCAAAGTCTCATGCATGCTTGAATTATTAAATGAGATCTGTTTCTCAAACTATGTGCAGTTGCTCCTTGAATTGGAAGAATTAGCCCTGGAAAATCCTTGAAAAGTTCATTAACTTAGTATTGAAGAAGGTGTTTGAGCTGAGGGAATTACCTGTCACTCTAGCCCACACGACACAGGAACTTTTAAAAGCCTATAGGAGAGAAAAACATTTAACAAGTAAGCTGCAAAATGTAATACGGTTTCCAAATCAATGCATTTTCTTAACTATGTTAGTCACACTCACTGATTTCCACTGACTGACAGCTCTTAATATGATGTAATAACTCCTGCCGTTCTGCAGCGGTGCGTTAAAGAAGCCTCCGTAGAGGAGTCCGTCCCCGACAGTGAAGTTCATCTCCGTCCCGACATGTTGGACATCAAACTGTCCCGTGATGTACTCTGCAGAGGATTTAGATTTGGGGTCTGAGCTCGCAGGAGAGGAACAGTCAAACATTATGATCCTGTCCACAGGAAGCACAAACACCTGATACACACTGCAAATAAAGAAGAAGAAATCATTAGTAGAAATAGAGTAATACAGTGGTGATGTATTTTTGTAGGCTGACCAGGATGGTAGCATTGCAAGGGCTCCATTGACAGAAAGCCAATATGATTTTTCGTCGTAGAACAAAAATAAAAAATCTTCAGCTTGTGTTAATAATAATAATAATAATAATACATTTTATTTGGGGGGGCGCCTTTCATAGCGCCCAAGGACACCTTACAGGGCATAGGGTAATATAGGGAAATTAAAACAGTGGACTTAATGAGATGTCAGCCGGGGTAAAACAAGACAAACAGGAAATGGACTACAGAAGGACACAAGAGGACTCAGGGTACAGGTTATAATGAGAATGCCAGTTTGAACAGGTGGGTTTTGAGTTGGGTTTTGAATGATGTTATGGAATCAGACTGTCAGATGTGTGGTGGCAGGGAGTTCCAGAGTCTGGGAGCCGAGCAGCTGAAAGCTCGAGCACCCACGGTTTAGAGGCGAGAGCTTGGGACGGTGAGAAGTCCTACGGAGGAAGAGCGGAGGGTGCGGGAGGGGGTGTACTGCGGAAGGAGCTCAGTGATGTAGATGGGGGCAAGGTTGTGGAGAGCTTTATATGTGAGTAGAAGGTTTTTGTATTCGATACGGTAGCGTACAGGAAGCTAGTGTAGCTGAGTGAGAATGGGGGGGATGTGGTCGGATGAGTTGGTTCGGGTGATGACCCAGCAGCAGAGTTCTGGATTATTTGCAGTCTATTAATTAGACCCTCCAGAAAAACGCGATTCTGCGATCGCAGAATTTACCGCTTAATCAGCAAAAATATATATATATTTTTTTGCCTTTTTCTCAGAATTAGATCTTTTTTTCAAACATTTTCTTTTCTACGGAGCCCCTAAAGGGACATGGAAAAAAAAAAAAATGGAGAGAGAAAAAAAATAAAGTCAGGAAAACGGATTCGTTTCTCGTGCGCACGAGAAACAAATCCGTTTTCCTGACTTTATTTTTTTTGAGAAAGTGTGGAAAGTGTGTTATGTTTACGTGGGGAAATGACAGAGCATACATTATTTGAGATAGACTATATTTTGAAGTCAGACTTAATTTTATGGACATTTCGGCCAGGGGTGTAGACAGTGGCGGCTGGTGGAAAATATTTTTGGTGGGGCTATGGAAATGGTGACAAAAACATACTAGGGCATTTAA
>NW_011337360.1:0-14319 GCF_000735185.1 Notothenia coriiceps
AACCTGGATATGTTTGAGTGACCCGGCTTACCCAATCCAAAACAAACGCGCTCTCGCTAAGCGGTCCTACGACGCTGGTTATCAACTCGGTAACTCAAGCCAGCCGTGCCCTATCTAGTTATGTGCGCGTTCACATGAAAGGGGCGGGGTTAGCAACGTTTGACCAATCACAAACATGGAGAAGCGTACTGACAGCGCAGCGTCATACTTCCTGAATGAAAAGTCAACTATAATATTAGACATATGAAGAAGTTAAACTTTAAACATCCATGACTTAAACACTTTATCCAGGATAAAAGCCACATAGTTGCACCTGCAAGGTGAATACAGCTGGTAAAAGAAAAAGTGTTTGAATGCGTACATTAACAGGTTTATGATATCACTGCCCCGTCTAAGACACGGATCTGACTTTAATTACATTTGACTCGAGTGTTTCGTCAACTTAATGTGTTGCTTAAAATAATACTTCTGCATACAGTATGTGACACTGTGAGTGTTGCACGGCCAGATACGGCTCAGCTGACTCAGATAAGGAGATATATGATACATTATGATGTGATAAGCCAAGGACTGTACTTAATGTTACTCTGATCCGGTTACTTATGTTGTAGCAGATATTTAAGTAAGCTTTCTTAGCGCTAATGTTATAATAGTCAGATTGCTCTGAAGATGGGAGGTGATATTCTATTCATTTTCACGTTCACACAGTCGGTGATTTTAGGAGAGGGTTTTTATTCTATTTTAAGGCAAATTCAAGTTTTTTTTAAAGATAATTACATGCAAAAAGATGTCCCAGAGGCAGTATGTTTTAATGATGTAGAACACATTTGTTTGGTCTTTTGTATTATTTTGCTTCTGCAACTGGCATGAGGCAAATAATTGATAACAACAACCCAGAGAAATGGACTGAAAATGAGCAAGAAAATGCAAGAGCTGTGCAACAAATGTGGCATGTGAGGCATGCACAGCTGGGACTGAATACATTAGCATTTTACTGTCTAAATCCATCCGGTCACTCTTTATAACAAAACGCTATCTAATGCAACAAAACCACACACTACCAATTGCAAAAGTGATTATCATCTTTATTGCGAGTAGAGTTGAATCAATTGGTCGATTCATTCATTAGTTGATCAGTAGAAATGTGTTTTTCCTAAATGAAAAATGCCCAGGAGTTTCCTTTTCTTAGTGTGTGAATATTTCTTTCCTTATTTTTCATTGATGATAAACTGAATGCCCTAATCCAAAACAAGATATTTGAAGACCTTTCCTTAAATTGAAGATAATTGTCGGGTTGATGAAAAATAATGGTTAGTTTCAGCCATAGTTTCAAAGTTGTTGTAAAAATAGTATATTTCTCTTATTACACATACATACCAGTCTGACGTTTTTTTTAACCACCACCCTATAACAAAAATGTTTGAATCTATAGGTTTTGTAAGATAATATCACGCTTTTTTACTTAAAGAACTGCAAAAGGCTGTTAACAAATACAGTGTGTCAATACTCTCCACCCTCTTGTTAATGCTATGTACATATTTATTTTCTTTAATATCCCATGTGGTGTTGTCTCTGCAGCTTTACATATAGGAGGAGGATTGCTGAGGGTTAAGGGGTTTCATCGCGTGACAGAAACAGTGACATGGGAAACGAATATGAAACAATTCTGTCTCTTCACACACACACACACACACACACACACACACACACACACACACACACACACACCCTCTTCTCAAGCAAATATGAGTTACTGTGTCCATAGCAGCTGTACACTGAAACATCTGCCAATATTGTGATACTTGCAGTCAGTCCGTGCACTGACACTAAAGTTGGGCAAACTGTGTTTTAAGTCTCTGTTAGCTTTTCAATTAAACAGTTTTTAAGGAGCTAAGTAAGTACTAAAGTTCTTTAAGAACAGTTGTATTTCCACTTCATCTCAAGAACTGCAAGAGTTGGCAAAAATATGCAGACAATTGATCAACATTTTTTTTCTTATACCACGATGCTACAACACCTGTTCCTCTTTTGGGCAAGGTTTTATAGAATTCTTTGTATTTTCTCATGACATACATAATTTCCTTAAATGCCGATCTGTGACAAGTCAAAGGACGAATAGTGTTATTGAGTTAAGAGACTTTGATGAATCTTGCGAAATAGCTCTGATGATTTTTGTGGTTCAGCTTGATACATATTGGTCCAACGCTTTATGTTTGATTTGGCACCCATTTATGTGTTTCAGTTTCGCTCCCCTGGCCGACTCTCTCTCATGCTCTTTCTCTAAAACAAAACCTGTAGGAAAGTCTTCGTAATCAGCAATCCTTACATCATCGAAGAGCTATTCAGTTGACTTGATTTAAAGGAGCATACCAAAAATAAAAACTACTGAAGTCCAGCAATCAAAGATGACTAACTAAATCTAATTGTAGAAGAATTAAAAGCCATAGCATGTGTTGTAAAAAGGGTATTGAGCGGTCGCAAGGTTCATAATAAAAGGCAGTCCATTTACTGTTACTGACATTGGCGTCTCAAATGTTTGAAAAAGCCCAAAGCAATATCATTTCTTCTTTCTTTAACATCCGGCAGACCAGGCACAGTTAGAGCTCTGCTATCGTCTGCCAGCGAAAAAGAAAAAGGCCTTTTTGTTTCTGCAAAAGGAAATAATTAAGTGTTTGTTTGCAGAAAGGGCAGGGAAGATACTGTAGTACTTAATAAAAGTGTTATGTGACGTCCTTAATGCTGTCCACTTGTGATCAGATCATAATTAAGGGTGAATGCCAGGACTAAACAGTGCCTTCATTGAGCGGTTCATGGATGACGTATTCTTGTAGGTAGATCCGCAAGTTGCACTGGTTCCCATGCCAAAAAGCCAATGGGATGGGTAAAAATAACATCTGTGGCAAACACATTCATGATACTTACAGCTTTTTCCAGCAGAATTATCTTTACATAAAGTGTAAACACCACTTTTGTAATTGATAAAGCGTAAATGCAATCCCTAGAACGTAAAAGCCAACATGAGGCCAAAAACAAACTACATCACCGCTGCTAAACTTAATGATGTTCTGTAGTCTCATATAGACACGCTCAGAAGCTATGGACATTCAGGAGTGGGGTATTTACTGACATATTTTATGCTATAGAACAAAACATGAAACTCTCTTAAACTTGTGTTAACTTTTAAGCATCCAACCAAAAGATGCATTAAAAAAAAGCATTGACTTTGAAACAAGCAAAGTGAAAATGCTAACCAATTTCCAAGTTTTAAGACTCTTTCCTGCACCACTTAAATGGCAAAGTTACCCCCAATAGATCCCGATCTAATGGAACTGAAAAGGTAGGAGGAAATATTTAGGGATGCAGATACTAAGACTCGGGGACTAAACCCAGAACTCCGCGCGTACGATCAAAACGCATATTAAAGGCGACCCATCATGCAAAATGCACTTTTTTATGTCTTTTATACATAAATGTGTCCCCGGTGTGTCAGGGAACTCCCAACAAAGTGTCAGAAAACAAAACCCTCTCTCTTTTCCTCCGTACCCATACCTCTAAAATCGGGGGTACAATGACGTGATTTATGTCATATCGGACGCAAATCTGGATCAGTGTGGACCACGGCACTATCAGAAACAATGCCCGACGTGTTTTACATTGCATGTTACTTGTTAGACGCTTTTAGCCAAAGCGACGTACATACTCAATAATGTGGGCAATCCCCACAGGAGCAATTTGGGGTGAAGTGTCTCAGGGACACAACGACATGCTGACTGCAGTGGGGTTTGAACCTGTGCTCCCTTGATCCGAACACCAACGCTCTATCCACTGCGCCACACGCCTCCCGACGTGATTTGGTCTTTGTTTACATTAGCAAGCATCGCTAACACTCAGAGCTAACCTGTACTGGAGAGAGTATGTGTAAAAGAAAAACACGAAATAAAAAAAGGAACTCACCTTGTGGCAGAGTCCTGCACGGGTCTGATTTTCAAGACCCGCACCCGCGACGTGCAATACCGAACTCGCCCCGCTATCCGCACATATTGCCAATTAGTTCCGCAACCCGACCCGTCGGCACAAGATCCGCAACCCGACCCGAACCCGCGTAGCAGTGAAAACATGCAATTATTAACACACGCAGTTGCATATTTGTCTCAAAAAGCGTGGGATGTTGGTTCTTTTCTCCATCTAGGGTGACACCAAAAGCCTCCCAGACGTCGGATTTCGCTCTTGAGGAAGTGTTATTGAAAATGTTGTATTCTCCGCTAGAGAGCTTCACCTCAGCCATTTTGAATGTGGCGCACTCAGCAGCAGTTTGATGCGCTGCAGAGGTTATGATTATGCGCGGTCCCGCGGGGGAGAGGTCTGAGGATTTAAACATTAAACTAAATTATTATTATTTTAATATATTTATTATGCAACACCCGCGACCCGACCCGCATCATCTTTGTTTTACCCAGAACCGAACCCGGAAAAAAGCGTTTTTAAAAATACCACCCGCGAATCACTCTTTTTGCGGTACCCGACCCGATGCAGGACTCTGCCTTGTGGTAAACTTCAAGAGAAAAAGCATTTGAGCTCCATACTGTTTCAGAAATAATCCTTGATGTGGTTTGGAACATGATGGCGTTTAATCACGGCAGCATTTAAGGGTATCTGCCGGTAGAATTCTGAGCAGGCATAAGCTTCCCCACAAGCTATGCTCTTTCAAGCTAAGGACCCAAAATCAGCGTTTCTCGAACGGGGCTGGAACAGAGCGATATGAGGGATGTCTAAAATGCACGATCTGTTTGGCATTTTGAGCAAAACACATCAGAAATCTTTTCATATACCTGAGACCCATAATATATGCCTACAAATATCATAATAGGAGACCTTTAAGTTCCTCAAAATGTTCCTGTGGGCGAAAAGAGCCACTAGACATTCGTTCAGTCATTCAGTTCCTGTACAGTCGGACAGGCCTTCTTAAGGAAACCTTTCCCCCACACTCAGCTTCCTGTTTGATGTGCTTGGGGAAGTTTTTAAGGAATCATTTACTTGGAGCTCCTTTCTCCTCCACTCTGTCACACTTTGCCCCCCCTCGGCTCTCTTCTGTTCTCTCCCTTTTAACATGGATGCCAGACTCTGCTTCAGGTTATTACTCTTCATGTAAACCACAGCTGAACTACTGCGACCGGCAGCTGACCCGACTCTATGAAACGGATCTCTTTCAATTTGAATGTTTTCCCCTGTTATTTGTGAGTTAATGGTTATTTAGCAGAATGACTAATACCCCGGTCAGTGCACGTTGCGGGCAGAGTGACTTGTTGCTCTTATGGTTAACGGCTGTGTGATTATCGGGCTTCTCCTCATCCTGCGCCCTCTGGCTTTGCTGTGTTGGGGATTTCAAAATGGCTCAAGGTCTCTGGTAAGCCTGTAAGGGACCCAGCGCCCTAATGTTGTGAAGCTTCTAGTCTTATAATATTGGTAATGAACACACAAAGTCATGGCGATTTTGTCTTTTGATGTCAAAATGTTGTCCAATGGTGACTTACATTTCTAAATGTATGTTGTGGAGCAAACCTGAGTTAAGGGCGTTAACAGATCAGAGGATAGTTGTTTAATATTCATACAAAAAAAACATTTGCATAAAGCATATTTGTCCACTCATATGTTGATAAGAGTATTAAAAAACTTGAAAAATATCCCTGTTAGGAACATTTAGAACAGATACAAAATGTGCGATGAATTTGCGATGAACTATTTTAATCGACTGATAGCCCTAGTTATAATAAACATACATACATACATACTGTCAAATAAGACCGGACCGAAGGGGGCAGATCAAGTCTACGCGTAGCCAAATTTTGATGGTAAGATGTTCCCGACTACGACTGTCGGGGGGCAGGAACTGGCACGAAAACAGCCGTTCTGGTTGAATGCAATCGCTGTTGACGCCGTCTCGTGAACTGAATATACCCGTACCATGCTCTGTCACCTGTAACATTGCTTTTCAGTCGTGTGTACTAACGTCAGCAGGTCGTCTAGAGAGAGAAAAAGGAGGAGGAGGCATACAAACAACAACTCCTCTCTAGACCGGTGCTGCGACGTTAGTACACACGACTGAAAAGCATGTTACAGGGTGACAGTAAGCGATGGACGTATTTCAGTTCACGAGCCGCGTCAACAGCCGATTCGCCTATCACACCAGACGGCGTTCGCCTGCCGATCCTCGCCCGACAGTCGTAGTCGAACATCTACCCATAAAATTTGAGCTACGCGAAGACTTTTGATGCCGCCCGCCCTCCTGTTTTTTATGTGTACGCAATAGCGCCAATTTATTATTTTTAAATCGACCCGCAATTAAAAAAAACGGCAATTGAAACTGTGTGTGTATGATATATAATATGTGTGTGTGTGTATCAGTATGTATATATAATCCCGACAGTTTACTAATGTAAATAATTAGTCTACAAATTAGTGTCGAATTTTTCGTTAATTAGTACGTAATTAGTGGTAAGCTTGATAATAGGTTTATCCGGGTAAAGGAAATACATATTAACAACCAACCCTTAACCTTTCGTATTTACTTTATTCCGCCCGTAATAGGTAAATGTANCGATTAAAGGTGGGGTAGGTAAGTTTCAGAAACCGGCTCGAGATACACTTTTTGTTATATTCCATGGAATGCTCTTAACATCCCGATAGCAATGAATATCTGAAGTGCTTTTACAAAAAATCCATAAAAAAATGTCATCTGTGGAAGCCGTAATACTGTAAAAACTACGCACGCACACACACACACACACACACACACTTGTGCGCCCTGTCTGTCAGCCTTCCATCTCGTGCACGCACAAATGTATCTCGTGCCCTCATTGGGCGTGCCGTCATTGGGCGTGCATTGCAGCAGTACTTCAATGACTCGCCAGCAACAGGCGGCCACTTTCACCATGGCAGAGTTAGGTTCAACATCGTCTACTAGTCGCAAAAGAAAAAATGTAACGGAGCAAATTAAGAACAAAAAGAAAGTGGAAACTAGGAGAAGCCAAACCAGAGTCAATATCGGAGTTGCTTTGGCTGTGTAGTATTGCTAACCTAGATGTGTTTAGCTTTGCCTGATATGTAACGTTACTGCAGCCTGCTCTCGCTGAGGAGGTGCTCTGTAAGGAAGTCTGAAGGAAGGGGCGGATTCTTTTTGGCTGTGTACTTTCACATTTTAGTGCACTCGAGCCGGTTTCTGAAACTTACCTACCCCACCTTTAATCGTCATTTAACTATGAACAACCATGCGATTAAATATTTTAATCGACTGACAGCCATAATATATATATACATATATATATATATGGTATTTGAGTATAGCCATAAAGTTGTGTATTTCATGTAGTCGTTTGCCAATGTTAAAACAATAAAATGTTTTTATATATTTATATATATAGCACAACGTGTAAAGTAAGTACTCCAATGAAGTCTAATACAACATACCTAATGAGGTTATCATGCTTCCTTTCTTAAATCAACAATATGATTATTTTTGCGTCTGCAAATGTGTGGTTTTCCGCAGAGGGATTACTAATATTCTGTTCACAAAACGTATTCAAAAGAGCGAAGTCATACGTTTATAACC
Source organism: Notothenia coriiceps (assembly GCF_000735185.1). Taxonomy (NCBI): domain Eukaryota; kingdom Metazoa; phylum Chordata; class Actinopteri; order Perciformes; family Nototheniidae; genus Notothenia; species Notothenia coriiceps. The sequence continues at coordinate 7,607 of NW_011337360.1, forward strand.
TATATTTGAGTATGATTTGTTACAGGCCTGTTATCACCGGACCTAAAACACCTACTACTTATATATACATCTTTTAAAAAAAGTGAATGTTATCTTGCTTAAAAAACACACATTCATACATACGAGAACAAGATGCTTATAAGATTGAAATCTCCAGGTCCATTGCTTTTATAACTTTTGAATTCCCACAGGCGGATCCTGGCGTCCTGGCTGAGGATGTTGTGGGATTAAGAAATGTTTGACTGTGCTCTGTGGAGACGTACTGAAGCCAATCAGCTGGGCCCATCAGCTGGTGCTCTCTGCCATGTTTTTATGAGTCCACACTGGAGTTGCCATGGGAACTAGCATTACCCCTCAGGAGCAGCTCCAGCGAATGTACAGTAGCTTGTCCGTGAGAAATGCTTCTGCTGGGTTTTCCAGTCAGGCAGCGAGAACAATAGGATCTGTTGAATTAAGCTGATCATGCCTGCAAGACATGTTGATTTTCATTTACGCAGCTAAATAACATTCATAACACCCTGGCCTCTGGGCTTTACCATCCGTACAGCATACTAGACCTTCTGTCTTTTTCGATCTGTCACTTGCCTTGCTCCTGTGTTTTTTAAGTACACATGAATACACACACAGATGTTCAATTACACAACAAGCTGATGCATCTATCCTCTGTTAACGCCCTTCATTTCTCTGCTCAGAAAGCAGAGAGAATGCGCTTTTTCTTGTCTCACTCCCTCACACCCCAGTATCACCCTCCCTTCTCCTTCAGCTCTTTAGTCAATGAGAAAGTGAACTCTCCAGTGCTGTGTCTTGACAATCGCTATTTATGTCCCTCTCTGAAAGACGTACTGTGTCTGAAGGGGAAACTCCGCTGTTGGCTGAGCTGTGATCAGGGAGAGGTCCTCCTTCACTGTGCACTGAACCGGGCTCTTCTGTTAGCGACAGTCAAACTTTACTCTCGTCTCCATGCAAGATATTTGTTCTCCTCTGCCTCGGGAAGAGCAGCTGCACCTTATCAACCAAATCAAATGATCTAATCAGCCATTACTGTCCTGCCCAGACAGTACGGCTGTAAACATTATCAGCATCACTTGTCGTTTGTTTTTTTGTCTGGCTGCATAATCTAATCCAAATGTGATCAAAATTGCAATAGTTGGTTGAGGCAAAATATGTAAAAGATATCAATACAAATCACACCTTATTGCAATATCAGTCAATAATAATAGTAAATAGCTGTATTTTTCAGATGGTGCCCAATCTTTAAGTTTATTTGTTGTTGTTTCCTTTTACCCATTTCACTGACTGACTTTCTGATCACCCTCAGCTGTACTTAACGGTTATTAATGGTGGGTGAGACACATATTAAATAAACATTTTAACAAAGCATTCTCTTCATCAAAGTAAAAAGGAAAATTGTTTAAAATATTGTTGTTAATTCTGCAAGCAATTTGTCGATATGTAATATAAAATGTATTGTATTATTAATCGCAACTTCCAAATATCCCTTAAAATATCAAACATTGCTAATTTAAATCAAACAAGTTTCTACATCATGTGCTTTATACATTTAAACAGACAACTTAAGCTACAGAATAATTTGATTTGTATGAAAAACTAATCTTGAAATAAATTTATAATGAAAATATTTCACAGTAGCAGCTCTAGATGACATCATTAGAAACAAAGACGGGAGTGGAAGATAGAAATCAGAGAGAGCATGAAGCTGAAGTGACTCACGCTGAATGTTAGGAGACGAGGGGTGGAGTAGAGGAGATACTAGGTGGTGGAATATGGGGGTGTAAGGGAGGAGGAATGAGTTGCATTGTGATACTAGAGGTGGAGTTTGTGTGAGACTACAACCTGCCTTGTCTTTTAAACGTCCCTTTTTAAACTTGCTGAGACCAGAATACAAAAGTCGATTTCATCCACTAAGCCTGGAGTGGTGGAAATGCCCATTCAAAAATATGCAGAACCTGCTGTGGAAGCCATCTGGGAGAAGGGATTGTGGTTCTGTTTTTCTTAAATGTATTGTTAAAGCAGGCTTTTTTCTATGACACAGTTTTTCTATTTTGCCATAGCATGGTTTTCCTAAACGATTTCCATTTCCAGTTTATGCATGCTGACCGCGCCTGACGGAGACCATTTCCAAAGTCTCTCCAAACACTACCGACCCCCCCCTCCCTTCTCACAGTCAAACAAGCCTGTTTTGCGAGCGTAACATAAATTGTGTCCATGAGACCAGAGAAGTCTCTGTGCAGCGATCTGTCCTGAATCCCTGAAACCAGTTAGCATTTTAGCACCAGACTTCCCTAGTTTTGGGTACATGGGTTTTTCAAAGTGTTTAGTTAACCACAAATGTTTTTACAGGCATTTAACACAAGCTCAAGACATTTTTTACACTGTTCCCTAAACCTACACACACTTTTAAGGTTTTGTGTCTTAGAGCTGGTTGCTAACAAGTGGCTAAATCAGAGTACGAAACGAGCGCCTTCTACTTAGCCCTGGTGACGTGGAGTCCTTCAACCGTGGCGAGGTTTAACCGTAGCATTTTCCTTTTTGAGGATTTCATTTCTGCCTCATAAGTGGTGCTCCTTTGTGAATATTATCTTCCTAAACAAATGGGAAAGTATTGTTAACAAAATGTAATCCCACAGAGCTTCAAAAATCCAATGGAACGGTCCCATTGACTTATTATCGAGGGAACGATTCGAACCTGAGGGTTGGCGTACAAATGATGACATCTCTGATCTTTTAAATACAGAGGACTTTTATTGTGAAAAATATACATTAATTATGATGCATTTTTATCTCTAAGTTAGTTTTGTTTGTGGCTATATCACAAGAGCAACAATCCTACGAATATTGCAGGGAAGAGTAAGCGCCAAACATGACAGGGAATATATATTAAGAATCTATAGGAAACAAAATGCGTTTGACCACCAGTGATAACCATTGATCAGGTAGACCACCTTCAATCAGATAGCTCGGCTGACGTGCCTCAACAAACCGAGTCAAGCCCAGCCTGCACATGTGTATGGAAAAACACCATCTGTGTGTTTATGCATGTGTGCATATGCATGGTCACTGTGATACAAAATTGGAGGAGTGAACTTGGTTTACCCGGCTCTATGTTGAGCCCATCAGCCCTCATGTGGTTACTCATGGGGCATTGCTTCACTTACCAAGACTGTAGCCGCAGCCAAAACAATGACTACATCGCTTTGTAACAATGCATATCTCGGGGACACTAAAACCAAGATGACAAGAGGCAGTGACTCGACCGAAATCACTAAAGACACTTTGGTCAAAATACATTTCCAACTTTTGATTTAAATTCTCGTCTAGAGCCTTCAATACAAGGATTATGTAAAACCAAATGTTGCATCTTATCCTATGATATTACATTTAAGTTGAAGTAGTTGGGTGTGTCATAGTGTCCTTATTTATTGTTATATTGTGTATTCTATATACTATGCAGTAGAGTTATCTATGTATTACTTGATAAATACAATAACATACAAATCATACAGAAGATTTAGCTTCAAGTAAACCAAGAGTTGACACAATATGGAAGAATGACCATTTCAGCGTCCTGTCATAGTAAGATGGAGACTGCATTGGCATTGAGGTCTGGCTCACTTCCTGTGGGCATGATGGGATGCATTTCTACTCAACCGTTTGTATAAGCATTGTATAAAAATAAGAAAAATTGAGAATCTTGGTTATTGTTTTCTGACCGTGAAGAACTTCTTAAAAACCACAGGTGGTTTGCTCTCTGTCGTTTTTCTACTACAATAAGTATGGATTATTCTCACTGTTATTTTTGCCCAATGTAGAAGGTTCTACATTAGGCTGGGTGTCCAGAGAGAATCAACTTTTTTAATTGTTTCCATTGAAGAGGGAGCATTATGTGGCTTCCTGGGCACAGCGTTTTTTGTTGCTTCTCCCACATTTCTCGTTCAAAATCTCTGAAGTTCTCAGAAAGTCGCTGATGTTCCCAAACCTTGACAAACTAAAAGATAACTGCTCAAGTAGATCATTAAAAGCTAAGGGGATATTAGAGTACGTCATGCATTGGTGGTGAGAGCGGTGAAATGTTTTCAAGACATGGTTACTGTAGTAGTCACAAATTTTCCCAATGGAAAACCAAATATAGAGGGACAATACCACAGAAAAGGCTTTATGGACACACCCACTAACTGTCTTTCCATTTCCAAATGTATCTGCAAACAGTTTATCATTTAAATATGTTCTCTTCAGTTGATTGCAGCACTGTAGGATACTAAAACGTTCTATTTTGTTAGCGGTTGGAGGACCATTTTCATACCTATTCGCAATATTGTATATATCCTGTATCTATTGATGATCCTTTTGAAATTGTCTTCTAATTCCTTTGTCTTCTTGCTTCTTTTCAGGTACTGGAGAGAGTGGCAAGAGCACCTTCATCAAGCAGATGAGAATAATCCACGGGTCCGGCTACACAGATGAGGATAAGAAGGGCTTCACCAAACTGGTCTACCAGAACATCTTCACCTCGATGCAGGCCATGATCCGGGCAACGGAGAACCTCAAGATCCCGTTCAAGTACGAGCAGAACAAGGTGTGTACCAGGTGTGAGGGTGGAAATAGGGTTGTGGTTTTAATGGATATCCAAATACACAGGTTATATATAGCTTTCTGGTTAAATATGTCCATACATAAAAGAGTAGCTAATGAAATGACTGAATTGTTGAAACTGTTAAAAAAAAAAAAACTGAGACGTATTTCCCCGATTAGTTTCATACCATGAGTCATGGGATCTTACAAGAGCACACTATGTTGTTGCAGAAGTTTTGGTTATTTCAGTTTTGAGATCAAACTATTTTTTTCTCACACATATTCTTGCTGCTTTAGTAGTTAGTTGTGGATTATTAATAATAAGGACATGCCATTTTCTGAAAACGGCAGCAAACACTTAAATAACTATAAAATAAAAAACAACAACAAAAAACCATGAAATCAGCTATCGACCATATCTTACTTTTTTTTTTAAAACAGTATAGGTATGAGCCCAGAATTTTTGGCAAAGCGTGCACCCTCATGCAATTCAAACTACAGTCAAATAAACCATAAATAAGGAAACTGCTCTTGAGAAGTGAATTCTGATATTAAAGTAAGTATTTGTATGTAATATGTATTCTTAAAGGAATAAAGCACTATTGAGGTAGTGAATGTGGCCAATATACAAATACATTATATTCTCCTGAACATTTTATTCATAATGACTAATAGTCGCTTTTCAACTGCAGGACCTAGCACGGCTTAGTACGTTTTTTTCCTGCTTTTCCACCAGGGGTAGTTCCGGCTCACGGGTACGTTTTCACTTCTTTTCTGGCCCTCCAAAATCGAGGTTCCTACCGAGCCAACAACCGAGCTGAATATGCTAAACCAGTGACGTAAACACTCCCGACTGCTGATTGGTCAGAGAGAATCGTCACAATTGTTGCGCGAGACAGTCCCTAAGCATAAGCACAATTTTTTTTAAAACAGACAAGCTACCGTCAACCAATCCATAAAGAAATGGCAGCAACAACAAAAGAAACACGCCGTGGTCGTTTGACGAGGTACAGACGTTACTCCATCTCGTTGCGGATGAAAAAATACAGCGGGAGCTCGACGGCGCAACGCAAAACGACGCCTTGACTCGGCAACGGCGTCCTTTATCCATGCAGGATGGTAAGTTTTTGCTTACGCTCTGTTCTTTGCTTGAAAGCGTTGTGTCCCTATCTATTGTAAAGCTCACTTCTAACAAACAAGCCTATTTTATCCTGACATTTATGTTCGACAACCCATGCTTTTATGGAGCCCCGAAGAGCTACGGTTAGCAGAGATAGCATTAGCTAGAGCTATTGTTTGCTAACACCATATGTACCATTGTTTACGTCCAGTTTTCTAGAGTTAAGTAAGAAATAGACAATCATCAGGAAGTAAAATAAGCAATAACACTGTGTGGAAATGCTCTGTTACAAGTAAAGTAACGTACCAAAAGTAAAAGTAGTAAGAATCACTATTAATGTTGCAGCTAGTAAAACATGTTGTGACATCCTAATATATTCTTGTATATTCTTCATTGTTAAGTATTGTGCATATACATATGAACCTGCACTGCTTTCCACTTATTTTGGACTGTGCTTTGTTTTAGATTTTTGCACTTTAAACTGGTCTCATATTTATTCATACTTATATTCATTTATAATTATCCATTTACTTCATGACTGTATATTTGTACATACTCATAAATGTTTGTATATATTTATATTCATTATGAACAGGCTGGACATAATGTAATTCACTTTCACAATCATTGTAAACATCTTGGGCCAGAACTGTCTTTAGTTCATCCTTACTGTTGTTCTGTTTATACTTATATGTGTTATTCTTATATCCTTATGTGACCTGTACCTGTCCTGTGTTTTTCATTCTTATTGCTGTCGCTGCTATAACACCTGAATTTCCCTACGGTGATTAAAAAAGGTTTATCTTTTCTTATTGTCTTCCAGGCAAGAGGAAACGAGGAGAGGAGCACCTCACAGTCCTGAGGAAGAAGCACAGTGCAGATCTGGCCCAGCAGGAACGGCACCTGCAGCTGGCCTTAGTGGCCTTTTACACTTGCATTTATGTATATAGTTTTGCTGTGTTTTCCACTTTTGTATTTATGTTTATAGTTTGCTTTGTTATTT
>NW_011337360.1:14359-14741 GCF_000735185.1 Notothenia coriiceps
ATGCTTTTATGGAGCCCCGAAGAGCTACGATTAGTACAGATAGCATTAGCAAGAGCTATTGTTTGCTAACACCATACGCACCATTGTTTACATCCAGTTTTCTAGAGTGAAGTAAGAAATAGATCATTGTCAGTAAGTAAAATAAGCAATACCACTGTGTGGAAATGCTCTGTTACAAGTAAAGTAACGTACCAAAAGTAAAAGTAGTAAGAATCACTATTAATGTTGCAGCTAGTAAAATTATGTTTGACATCCTAATATATTCTTGTATATTCTTCATTGTTAAGTATTGTGCCGCAGTGCATGGACCTGCACTGCTTTCCACTTATTTTGGACTGTGCTTTGTTTAAACTTGTATCATATTTATTCATACTTATATTCA
>NW_011337360.1:14780-19603 GCF_000735185.1 Notothenia coriiceps
GCTAGTAAAACATGTTGTGACATCCTAATATATTCTTGTATATTCTTCATTGTTAAGTATTGTGCTGCAGTGCATGGACCTGCACTGCTTTCCACTTATTTTGGACTGTGCTTTGTTTAAACTTGTATCATATTTATTCATACTTATATTCATTTATAATTATCCATTTACTTCATGACTGTATATTTGTACATACTCATACATGTTTATATATATATTTATATTCAACAGTCATGAAGTAAATGGATAATTATAAATGAATATAAGTATGAATAAATATGANTATTTAAGACCTTTCTTATTTTTTTGGTCATATTTAAGACCTTTTTAAGGCCTTAAATTCATATTATCAAATTTAAGACTTTTTAAGACTTTTTAAGACCCCGCGGGAACCCTGACACGACACACCTACGCAATGATTACATTCAGGCGGACTTTAGAATACAACCTCTTTGGACAATTTATATACCTATTAAAAACAAGCTACAAAATGTAACACCTTGGAAAATGCCGTTCAATACTTTTTAATAGCCTTCATTTTCGCTTGATTTTTTTCATCAACTTTTAATACTTTTTACGACCCCGCGGACACCCTGCTACAGAGAAAACTATTATCAGAAATACTGCCTTGATGAGCCTTTCAGTTACTAAACATGCTACAACTACAGCTTTGGCTTTGTAATAAAGCCTGGAAGTATGTCATAACATGTATATTTTCATTATCTTTTATTCGGCCAATTAACTGGTGTTCTATAAAAAGTCTAAACAAATTGTATCTCCCAGCGGATGAACCAGGTGATTATAACACTGAATGAAGTCTCTCAGACGCTGCTAACATTTGTCTGCTCATTTCTCAAATAACTTAAGACCCAAACGTCAGATGACTAAAATCCTTCATCAAGTTCAAATACATATTTAAAACAACCAAGATCTAAAAACGGGAATCATTCACATGTGGCTTAAAACTGGATTAAAAGTCAATTAATGACGGCGACCAAATTTAACTTGTTCGTTAATAACTGGCGAAACATGTCGAGGCGTTTATTTGTCACCACGGTTAGCATTAACTAGGGTTTTTCATCAAATAAAAACAAGGAGAATAAAGTCGACTGTACTGTTATGATTGAACGGATATCCCAGAATAGAAATGTTAAACTTTGAAATACTAATCAATGATCAAAATAGTGAATTCAATTTGTCCAACTGCGTGTGTTTGGCTCAATATACTAAAATACTGAATGCATTCCAATATGAAAATGGATTTGGGACATATTCAGACAAAATAAGGAAATAAAACAATGTTGTAGGTGACATACAAACATGTTGAGTCAGACTTAAGATGGCTTTTATGGATTATAAAATGAAAACAGAACACTAATAGGGTACAGAAGTGGGGTTAGACAAAGTAATGTTGTTCTTCTTCTACCTGAAAATGATGCTTTGCAAGTCGAAAGGGTATTCTATGATCCCAGTGGTTGGGATTCGAACCCTAAGCACGTCCTGTTGGGTCGGTAGATAGCACGGTTCAGCAATACGATCCAGATCACTTAGATAGCTAGAGACAGGAAGGACAACAGACAGAGAGAGGGAGGGAGGGAGGAAAGAGAAGATGAAGCATAACAGCAGAAACAGCACCCCCCCCTTCCTCCGAAAGCAAGTGGACTAGTCCAGATGTAACCACAGAAAACCATTCCCAAGAGTTATGAGGGGAGGAGGTGACGTTTTGAACCTCTACCCCCCCCAAACGTTCTCTTAGAAATGTAGCTTCATCCTTGATGGCAGCTCCCAAAGACAAAACATTCCTCAAGTTTATCATCAGTGAAGGTTTCGGGGCTTTAAACTGGACTCAAAATGATGATTTAGCATTCAGAGGCCAACTTTGACAACCTAGGTGAAGAAAAAAAGTGACTCCCTTTTCTATAAAGACTCGACAGGAGGGGATGTTTTGGTCTTTGAGAGTGTACCATCAGGGATGTGTTAAAGTGCTGAGTAGATGGAGATAGCGGCATTGACGGTTTCCAACTGTCTGGCAGACTGTGGAGCAGCTAGCCAATCGGTGGCCTCATCAGCAGCACCTGACACCAGTACCTGAAGATAACATTCTCCAGGTCAAAGGGGTACTCGATGATGCCGGTGGTGGGCACTCGGACCCGCAGCACGTCCTGCTGAGTGGGCATGTACTCCGCTGTCACTATTCGATCTAAAGCGTTAAGGTAACTGTGGAAGGAACACATGATAAAGATGCACAGGTCGGAAAATAATGGCTCTCTGTCAAAAAAACATACTACCATCAAAAAAGGGGGTGGATTAAAAAGGAAAGGAAATGTTCTTCCATTTCAAATCAATCTTCAAGTGAATGATCCAATATCTATCCATACACTTTAGAGATGAAACTAAATATGCTTTAGCAAACTCTTTTAGTTCCCCAAATAAACGTTTTGCATATTGATGCAAGTGGCCGAATGCTTTTTGAGGTCTCAAAATGTTACCATAGGATAGGTTCCAAAGTGAAGGACATTTATAACATTAAAGAACATTTTCTTGTCTAATAATGCATCTTTTAATATCTTTTCCCCTAGAAATCTGCTTGAGAACAAATTGGGAGTTTGAGAACCAAAGCAATATGCATATAGCCACAAGTGCCTCATAAATATATACAGTTTATACAAATACATTTATAATTAAAACTTTATTTCTCACCCTAAAACCTCAATTATTTAAAAGGAGCCCTCTTAGTCTGAAATGGATGAATGCAGGTTGGAATTAGCTCTGATATTATTAGCAGTCGTTTATAAACCTGTCAACATTTCCTCCTCTTCTCCACATCTGCCTGAACCCTCTTTTCCTTTCTTCAGATGTAGTACATAGTAACAGGTAGAAAACTACTCAATATGGTTTATTAACAATCTTCAATGCAACTGTGGTTACATTTGATCATGTTTCAACTATCAAAACAGTTATTTACCAGTTTTAAATCGCATTGCAATGGATATTTTACAGGCTACAGTTTAAGTGATACTGCTTCTACAGATTAAAAATGAATCCTGTAGATGAATAAATTGGACGTACTATTTGGTAGAGTCAGAGAGCTGGTACTCTCTCCTGCGGTCGTAGGCCTCCTGGATGCCAGGGTCCGTCCACAGCATCTTTATGGCACTGGTGTACGGCTGCTCGAAGGAGCAGACCTTCTCTACGTCCACCTCACGCACCACCAGGGCATTACTCTGGAGAGGAGAGCAAAGGAGAGCACTTTAAACAAGTCAGTTTAGTAGGTGAGGATTTTATGTGGAGGAAATCAATTCACGATCGAAATGATGAAGTGATAGCCTTGAAATCTCAAAGTAAGCAGGTCTTTCTTATGGAGCTTTTCCACTGCAGGACCTAGCACGGCTTAGTACGGAATGGTTTGGCCTTGGTAGGCCAGGCTCACTTTAAGCTGGGGTAGTAACTATAGTAACGACGCAGTGTAGGCGGGGTGATCGGCTGTGAGCGGAGCGACGCTGCGTAAAACTGCCTTGACGTCATCTTCAATGCGACACAACTCTCAAACTCCATAACAATGGAGGATATGGAAGCGATCGTGTACTTGGTTCTTGATTTTTATCACAGCAAGGAGGCAAAATTTGTTTCGGAAAAGGCTGCGTATCGCAAGACGAAATACAGAAGAAGCTAACAGGAGAGTTTGGGCAACCCTACAACGCAGCAGAAATGACAAGACGACTGATCACTACAAAACGACAACGCTACTTGGTAAGCTAACGTTCGCTAACTAGCAATGTGTTTAGGGTCACGCTCACTATACGACCAGTGTTTCAAGTATTTAATTAATTTTAGCTACCAGTTTTACGTATTAAAATATGTATGCTTTTTTATGTGTATTTCAGAAGTTATACCATTTGCAAAGTCGCCGCCTCAGACCTTGTGTTTGTACGTTCAAACGAGCTACCGAGCGGTGGGGTGTGATTATTCCATCTTTCACACACACTCCGTGGGTACAGAACTTCAGGACGTCTGAGGAAACCTACACCTATCTGTGCAACAAATGTCATGGAGAGGCCTGTGATGATGAATGTGATTCAGCACCACCAGCAGCAGAGCCTGGGGTAGCAGTGGCACAAGGTGCAGAGATGGAGGGCAGTGACATACGAGAGGGTCTGATGCGCTAATTTAATAGCAACACATTCATTGCACTGATTGTAAATTGTATTGAACATAAATCAATATTTTTTACTCTTTCACATATACATGTGTTTGTCAAATGATTGACCATTTAGTAAATATTTGAATTTAATAAGAACATTTGAGAAAATAACAGATCATGAAAAGAAAATCTTTCTAATAAATTAAGAAAGTTGTTTTGTGGTCTGTTTTGTTTGTTTAGATCTACTATTAACACAAAGGTTATCACGATGAAAATACTTGTTACAAACAAACTGTTTAATCATCAAACAAGTGCAAATACGATACTACTTTATTTGTCAGATCAGGTCTGAAATTTGACTTGCGTCACAGCAGCTCCATGTCCTACATCAACAGACAAATATCTAGACACAAATACATGAACCATAATAATAACAAAGCTAACTATAAACATAAATACAAAAGTGTAAAACACAGCAAAACTATATACATAAATGTAAAAGGCCGCTAAGGCCAGCTGCAGGTGCCGTTCCTGCTGGTCCTGATCTGCACTGTGCATCTCCCTCAGGACTGTGAGGTGCTCCCCTCCTTGTTTCCACTTGCCTGGAAGACAATAAGATAAACCTTTTTTAATCACCGTAGGGAAATTCAGGTGTTATAGCAGCGACAGCAATAAGAATGAA
>NW_011337360.1:19643-21094 GCF_000735185.1 Notothenia coriiceps
TTCTGTTTCTGAACCACGTCTGTGTCTGCATATAATGTTCGTATTTAGTCTCCTCAGGGTTCCCGCGGGGTCTTAAAAATACTTACATTTGATAATCTGAATGGAAGGCCTTAAAAAGGTCTTAAATATGACCAAAAAAATAAGAAAGGTCTTAAATATGATTTAGAAGGTCTTAAAAAGGATCGGATCTGAAAGGTACTTCTGTGTTGCAATCGCGTCTAAATGTGTTTTGGGGGAAATGTCCGGGCTGCAAAGTAACCAGTATGGTAATAGCCTTTCAGTTCCCCCCAACAATTTGTATTGAAATAAATCAACATGGAACCAGTAATCACTAACTTTGTTTCCCCCGGCCCCTTATCGGAGAACACCCAGCTAGTAACCTAGCAGCCAAGCTTCAGCTAGCGGCAGGCAGAAATTCAGGTATCTTCGAATCTACTTGCAAATAAATATGGGGAAGTGTAAGTTCAACCGTATTTGGTTGGAAAACATCGAATTTAGTGCTTAGTCGAAACCAGTGGAGAGGAACGTGTTTGAAGCCCGCTGCACCTTTTGCAAAAATAAATTAGCGTTTGTTTTGCTAATGTAGCATTAGCTAGTGCAGCGTTATCTAGTGCAGCAGCTCCCGTAACAACACCGGGGGACCTCCGGGCGACGTGAACCCTAAAAGCGGAGGTGCTGTGGACCTATATGGCGACGCTAAACACCGTAGTTAAACACCAATCATACAACAGCAACGATGAAATATTTTAACCACGGCAGCAGAGCTCTGAATATAGCTCTTGTCACACACACACACACGCGATCCAGTATTCTCAGAGTCACAATATATTGGCTTTTTCATTTCGAGACATACTACCACACACAGACATAAAGCCGGACACGTTGAATTAGCATAAAATTTTAGCGTTAATGCTAAAACCGGACGGGTGTTGTATACTTTTAGTTGTACTTAGCTTTTTGCTATTAAATCGAAACGCGATCCAACACTGTCACGTGACGTTGTATAAACTTAGATTATTAAAAAAGCAGATTAAATAAAAATAAATAGTATAAATATATACAAAGTCATCGAACACCTTCACGCGGGTTTATAATATTGAACTATTAACATAATAACCATAAATAATAAACTATTAATAGTAAATAAATTAAATAAAACATATCCAAAAGGGCACTTTAATATGCAAGTATGGTCCATGGTTGTCAATTTTTCCTATGACAAGTTTAATAATAAACAAAATTTCAAGCTATTTACCTACAAAAGTTTCAGTTACTTATGTAGTTTATAATTATTAAAGGCAGCTATAGTATAATAGAGCTGGGTTTTATTTAGCACTAAAGAGTGTGTACAAAAAACCGGTGTTAGCCGTCGGGTCACGATTCTATATATCACACACCACACACACACACACACACACCGACTACACACACCCACCAACACACCACCACAC
>NW_011337360.1:21139-51132 GCF_000735185.1 Notothenia coriiceps
TTGTTTTGTGACAAAGTAGTTTGTGCTCCAATCAATCTATCACAGAAAGCTTACACATCTTCCGGCGCAGACACACACACACACACTTTTTGTCCAACACGCTAACACAGTTCTGTGTACTGTTATGTTCTTATGTTGAACATGAATTAATTTACTTTGTAAGTAATTATGGGACATATTTCTTCTTTCATAGCAATTTTCCTTCATACTTTCTTGCCGTGAAATAGGTCTTAAATTCTATTCAAAGTAGTCTTAAAAAGTCTTAAATTTGAGTTGGCGAAACCTGCAGGAACCCTGAGTGTGATTCTGTGTAGTTTATTTCTGGCATCCCGTTGGATTGGACGTCATCTGAACAGGACATCGCACGCTCACTGCTTGATATCGCGCAAAGCTCCGTTTACTCCGGTTGTTAAACAACATCGTTATGGGGAAATGCAAGTCTGCGTCCAAATGGTTGGAAGATAAGGAGGAAGGACAATCAATACTGTATATAGTCAATGTGAGGTGAAGTGTGTCGTCAAGGTAACCGGTTATAACTCGAAGTGGCGATGAGGTCTTAAAATGTATGGAAAGGGTCTTAAAAGGTGTTACATTTAACTTCAGGATTCCTGCATATACCCTGTGTAGTGAAGCTACAGCTTTAGGACTTGTCTTAAATCCCGCCACCAAAACGTAGAGTAGCTTCCCTTCCTCCTTTTGCAAAAAAAGAGAGGAGGTGAGGAGATAGTTTCGGACCCGGGGAACAACAGCGATCACAGAAGAGCGCAAATTGATAGGAAGCCATCGTGTCAGCCCCCTCCCACGCCTCGCAAAGCTGGAAATAACTGTGCTCAGAGGCTGAAGAGGCTCCCAGCTGCTGATAGGGGTGCTGACGGTGAATCACTGCAACCACTGCATGACTTCAACTCTGTGTGAAGGGACTGGAAATACAAATATGAAGTGGGAAGGAATGTTAGAAATCCTTTATCCGTCCCACAGCAGGGAATTTAACAGTGTTACAGCAAAGGGACGGTGCAGATTAAATTAGTAATTAATATTAAATAAAGAGGAAATATCACAGAAATGAAATAAAAATCCAGTAAGTAAACATCCAAGGTACAAATGTGTGTGAGTGAACATATAAGTGTTGAAGTACATTACCAATTGAAAAAGTCCTAGTTTAATGATTTTCTTTTTCAATATGTCTTTCCAAAATGATGTTGTTACTGGGTAAACAAACCAGATAAGTTATAGTTCGTGATGAACATTAATCGATAGGGTGTAAAACCAGAAACATCATGTGTTTTCATAGAAACCTTAATCGTCAAATCTAACCAGAGGATAATTAGTTACCAATCAATCACACTTTGTTTATAAAGCACAATTTCAATGTAACACAATGTGCTTCTCAAAACCATGCCAACCCTCCTCCCAATCCAAAGTCATAGCAACGCATACAAATAAATAAAACGCTTTATAGCAACATAACTCAATGTCTCCAAACAGAGGACCAAATAAAACACGACTATCAAATTACTTAAAACTAAAACGGTGGGTCTTGAGTTAGCTCTTAAAATGAACACTCACTAATGTTCCGAGTTGAATTCAAAAAGCATTTTCCCCATCTTTCGTCAAAGATATGAACAAAATGTCTAATTTTTTCCATTTCATATATTTAATTCACAAGATCCTTCCATTTTGAGTTTGTATAGTTATCATTTGTTTAAATATTGCTACTTTTATTACTAGCAATAAGTGGGAATCTTTGTTCTGGTTCTAGTAGTGATTTATGTGGTATTCCTGTTATTAAACAGGGAAGATACTTGATGCAGGATTCCCTCCGGCTGAGACTGGTGTATAGAAACAACATGTGGCGTTATGCTTCCTCTGTGTGCAGTTTACAGAGCTGCAACAAGGCTGCCTTTCATACACCATCGCCTTTAGGCCTGCTTCCTCCTCTTTTAATTGGCTTTTGAAGTCACAGAAAATGTCATTTCACTTCAGCGTAGTGGAGCTTATCGTACAAAATAAGTCACTTATTCTCGCTATAGAAAAAGAAACAGGAGGTTGTCTGATGTGAAGAAGTTTCTTTTTAAGGATGGCTCTTGTGCTGGACTTCCTTAAATGTTTTTTCTGTCTTGCTTTTTTAATAAAACTGGGTGAATCTTTCTGGAATAGAGACTCAAAACTTAACTTGTGATTTATTCACTTTTTATTTATTAGTTTCTCTCCCCGCGCCTTTTATTAAATGTTATGTCTAGCAGCATTTTTAGCACTAAAAGCCTCAAACAAAAAATGATGTTGACATTAAAACTAGTTTGTCCAAGAATCTGAATCAGAATCCCTTTATTAGTCCCACGGAGCGGAAATGTGCATAGTTACAGCAGGAAAAAGAGCAACAGCTTAATGTAGTATGTTAAATGTGACATGCGTTCAAAAAAAGTACTAAGTTATGACATAATAAAAAATATAATAATAAAGTTACATAATTTCAAAAAAATACACATCCTGTAACAGTTCTTAGGATTTAGCAGCCAGGTATGTATTATAGTTATTAACGGCATCTATATATATTGCACATCTAGCACATCTAGCACATATTGCACATAGGTGGTTGGTATTTAACAGCAAGTTACACAATTTACAAAATACACACCTTGTAACAGTTCTAAGGATTTAGCAACCAGGTATATATTACACGGTTATTAACGGCATTTATATATTGCATATAGTTTGTTGGTATTTACCAGCAAGGGGTGAGATAGTCTGTGTTGTGGTGCATCGCTCTGTGTCTCCTACTTTTACAATAAAACCGATTAATCAAGGCTTACAAGCTCATGTTTCATTTTCCTCTATTTTTGTATTTTTTCACCTTGATTTTTCCTAATCTTAAATATTCCGTTTTTTCCTTCAACCACTCCCCCGATGTCTATCCGTTGCTCCTCTCATATTCCCTCATATCCCTCACATTGAGCACCTTTTTACATGCACTTCTAAACCAGAGCGTATTTCTTATCACTTACCATCTCTTGCTTGAACTCTCCTGCTCACACACTGCAGAGAAAAGAGGGAAGATGGCATTGTTTACACACACACACGCACGCACGCACGCACACACACACGCGCTGTTCTTCATTCTTCTGTTTTAAATATTCTCTGTGCAAAAAGATGCGTTTGTCTTGAACTATGCTAGTCTCATTATAATGTGAAAGCAGCAGTAATTGTTAGACCACGCTGGCCTTGAAACGTATGATTGGCCATCACTGGATACCAAGCTTTGGAAGATAAATGCCTCTTTAATGCACTGAGAATTAGTTTTAACTTAAAAATGTCTGTCTTTGGATCCTGGGATTCTGTTTTTGAAATGCATGCTTACATATGTGCTACTACTGTGATCCTGAGTTTAAACAATACAGATCTAGAGATGTATAGTTTCAGAGCTAATTGTCTCTTTCCTTTGATTCTTTCTGCCCCTTGTCTGGTGGCCTTGCCTCTCTTCATGTCCTCATCAGGATGGTTGATGTGGGGGGTCAGAGGTCAGAGAGGAGGAAGTGGATTCACTGCTTTGAGAACGTCACCTCCATCATGTTTCTGGTGGCGCTCAGCGAGTACGACCAAGTCCTGGTGGAGTCCGACAACGAGGTGAGACACACGTAGAAAGAGTTATTGTTTACAAATGGTTTGAGTGAATTCACAAAATGTTACCACACTTTGAGGGGTCCGACAATTCTCCAAATCTCAGTTCCGGGTTTGTTTTGTGTTTGTGAGAACATAAAAATCTGTGTTTCATTATATCAACTACACTTAGGTAGATTCACTTAAAGAATTTCCTTAACATACATTCTAAAAATAAACAAACCAGTCTAAACATTACTTGTTGATATGGCCTAAATCATCTACTATGTAACTTTTATTAGTTTTTTGCACCATTTTCTTTCGTGCAATAAGCATAAAATCAACATGAATTTAGGAATGCATTATTATTTTTTGACAACTCGGGCTTGATTGAAAGACTCCATTCACAGAAACAGTAATCTAACCTTGCTGATCGTTGCAAAACACTTTTTTTATTCAAGCTTGTAAGAAACTAAATAAAACTCATAAAACTGTTTAGCGTGTCTGTTTTAGCTGATGCGACGCACCAGAAAAAGACCAGTAGTGTAAATAGCAACAGGCATTCTTGTCTACTGGCAATGTAAAAAGTGCTTATCGCCAATTTTTTGCATTTTTTGGCTCCTGGGGATAAACCAGCCAATATGCATATTCTTTTTATGAGTCACATTACAATTAGCTGCACTTTTATCCAAACTACATTACATTGCATTTAGCTGACTCTTTTATCCAAAGCGACTTACAATAAGTGCGTTCGACCAACAAAGTACAAACTTGAAACTACCTACATTAAGTGCAATAGAGCATAAAGATAGAAACTTACAAGAGAAGTAAACATGCAGGTTAATCAGGGTTAAATACTTACTCTGAAGGTGGCCAGAAACACGACTTCAAATGAAGGCTAATCTTTGCTGTCTAAATAGATTTTTAAATAAGCAACAGTTTGCTATCAAGTTCACCATATCCATTTTCTAAGCTCATTATACGTCAATGTACTGTTCCCAGCTTTTAAGTGACATGTTAAAGAAGCTTTATTGGCATGACCATATAAAAAAACCCAGTATTGCAAAAGCACATCGAACAGTGTGGTATGTAACAACCATGCGAGACAGTGAGACACAGCATGAAACACACCCGCAGCCTGGCTGGAAGTGTGTGTGTGTGTGTGTGTGTGTGTGTGTGTGTGTGTGTGTGTGTGTGTGTGTGTGTGTGTGTGTGTGTGTGTGTGTGTGTGTGTGTGTGTCCTAGCATTACTATACTTGTGGGGACCTAAATCTGTTTACACAGTCACGTGTGGGGACTCGCTTCCCTTATGGGGACAAATTGGAGGTCCCCATGAGGGGAATCATACATTTTAGGGTGAAGACTTGGTTAGGATTAGGGTTAGGCATGTGTTGGTTAAGGTTAGGATAAGTCTCCAGGAAATGCATGTAATTCAATGTAATGTCCCCTGAAGTGATGTATACATGGTGTGTGTGTCCGTGGATTGGTCCAAACGTAATGGCTCCGCGGACGTTACGTCACTATACCCGCTATACCCAAGAAGTAAACAATGGAAAAAGAGAAATTCCCAACGA
The DNA here is from genome assembly GCF_000735185.1 of Notothenia coriiceps. Taxonomy (NCBI): domain Eukaryota; kingdom Metazoa; phylum Chordata; class Actinopteri; order Perciformes; family Nototheniidae; genus Notothenia; species Notothenia coriiceps. The sequence continues at coordinate 26,308 of NW_011337360.1, forward strand.
GGCGTTCCGGGGCAGCATAGACAGGTCTTTTCTGTGTTAGAGTTTTACTCGCTACAGGGTGGACTTTGAGGGTTTGTGACTCTGCAGACCGTTTACATGCGGAAAAAGCTACATAACACACAAGGGGACGGGTAATAACCAGAAAAGCATGACATGGGACAATTAAATTGTAAAGGCAATTTCCTCTTAGTCCCTCAGAAAAAACAGAAAGGCCTTCTATGTCTTTACTCCACAGATATGTAGTTTGTCCATGTGTGTTCCCTCAGAGAGAATTACGGCTAATAAAGCTAATGTGCTCGGCCCCTGCTTGCCCTCCGCTCCTCACAACAAACCCTTTCTCCGACCCGGTCATATGACGGCTGCATCTCATAATCCGGACCCAGCTGCCAGCCGCTCTCTATACACCGCCTCAATGTTTGTCCACTCTGATAACAGTGTGTTAATGCACACAAACTGTACTTTATCTGCACTGGGCCTGCGCAGGCGTGAGGCCTTATTGTACACACAGGCACAGAAATATGTTTTCATTTTCGCCGGTCGCTGCGTTATCTGCTTTTGATGCTTGTAATAAAGGACTGCATGGAGCTCGACAAAAAGCCAATGGGATTTTTCGTTGGATTTTGGATTATTGCAGAAATTGAGACAAACAAATATCTATGATACTTATTGTTTTATTCAGCAGGATAATCTCCAAATATTAACACCAACTTTAAGATGTTCAAATGCAATACAAAAAGGTAATGTTAGACCATCAAAAACTACAGCAGGGTACATGACTTTGTCACCACTGCTAAGCTAAACAGACCAATGTCACAGTGTTGACGTTAAGTAGTGTCCTTTCGCTACTTCATAGCAACTGCCATTTTTGTATTACATGTAGCTTCACAAGTGTGTAATTTACTGACACGTTATGCTGAAGAACAACACATAAACATCTCTTAAGAGGCTTTTTGTTGGTCTTGATTGGACTCACTTTGTAACCGGCTTCTATCGGCTAGCGTTTCAACACATTATACACGATAAGCTAGAGGTGGGAAATCTCTTAGTGGTTGACTAATCACAACAGAGCTGGCCAGCTAACCAATCAGAGCAGACTGGGCTCTGGTTTCAGACAGAGGGTGAACAGCACAGGCAGTATGAGAACAATAAAGAGCTTTTTGAACATTAAAGTATGTAAACAGTAGAAGCACAAAATACAAATATGAACCTGAAAATGAGGATTGTGTTAACAGCAGACCTTTTTTTATGTCTTCTAACAGAAAAAACAAATATCCAAAGAACCATTGTCTTCGAGTAAAGGGAAGTGCTCATTTGAGGGCTTTAGGACTCATTCCTGCACCACTGTGTCACACTGGTGCTGTAACTGAGCTCCGTTCCTGAATGTTAGAGAGCTGAGACGAAGGCTGTGCTGCGTTCAGGCGTCACTGTCTGCTCAGATTATCCGGTCGCGTTGACAGGCGAGGCTTTGACCCTTGAGAGCAGTCCGAGCCTGACGAGATTGTTTTCAAACATCTGTGATTTCATCGGGTCAGGATCATATTAAGACTCGCCGAGACTAAACTGTGGGAGTGATGCTGGCAGCGACAGCAGTTCAGAAAGAGAAAGAAGACAGCAGCTCTCGTCTTTAAGTAGTTTACATAAGGAGGCTTCCAGATCCACTTTTTTAGGATTGCTAGACAGTTTGCTTTGGGGGAATAAGTCTTAGTTTTGACAATTTTTGGTGTTACTCATCCGTTACTACAAAAAACCCTGTATTCACCGTGAATGCTGCACTCAACTGGATGACATACAGCATAAATGCGTTACTATTAGCAACCAAATGTTTAGTGTTTTAAAAGCACTTTGATAAAAAAAAATCCTCCGATTACAACATTTAAGTCTCTTTGTTTAGAAACAGTTTTATACTTATGATCGTCAACTTCCTCCTCAGCTCCTCATAGTCATGGTTTGGGTAAAAATATTTGCCAAATAAGAGATAACATACAATAAAGGGACAGTTAGAGATTCATTGAATTAAGAACGTTACTCTAATTTATATAATTTGCATAGATAACATGAAGCTATCATTATCAATTCTTTTAGCCAAGATGAGCTTGAAGTGAAACTCTGGAACTGAAGCAGTCTTGTGTTCTGAGTGTCTCCTAACCTTTTGTTTATTTTCCCTCTCCTCCCCACCCTCCCTGTCCCCTGTCAGAATCGTATGGAGGAGAGTAAAGCTCTGTTCAGGACCATCATCACATATCCGTGGTTCCAAAACTCCTCCGTCATCCTCTTCCTCAACAAGAAGGACCTGCTGGAGGAGAAGATCATGTACTCGCACCTGGTCGACTACTTCCCTGAGTTCGATGGTAAAACCAGATTCTTTCTGCTTTCAATCTTCTCTTAAATCAGATGTACTTTATCACATTTCAGTCAGACAACTCACATGTTTCTTTAATATGTTTATTAGAAGCAGCATATAATTGAGTTTGGCGTCTAGGCCCGGGCCTCATCACTCCACAGATATACATAACACGATGAGTGATGATTAAATAACTAACCCCCAGAGCCTACAGGTGGAAGCTGGGGTGGAAGCTGGGGTGGAAGCTGTGGTGGTGGGGCAGGCAAGCAGCAGCGACATGGAAGTAGCTGCAGCGATATCAGCAGCAAGCAAAGCATAGAGAGAGATCTGGCCGGTTAGATAGAGCAGCATATTAAGGAGACTCTGTTTGGTTGGTTGTAGAGTGGAAAGGGGCGTTATGTATGAATTAGGGCTGCACGATATTAAAAAAAAATGACATTGCGATATATTTTTTTCCCCTGCGGTATATATTGCGTTTTTTTTAACTATATTTAACCGGATGAAGGATTTTAGTCACGGACGTTTGGATCAGTGTTAATTTCGTCAACGAAAACTATGACGAAAAATGTTCGTCAACGACCTTTTTTACATGACTAAGACGAGACGATGATGAGCTAAAAATAGATTCTTGATAACGAAAACTATGACGAAATGTATATTTAGTTGACGAGACGAGACGGGACTAAGGTGTTAATGGTGCACTATCGGACATTCAAAATGCAGTATATTTTCCCCCAAGTATCCATCTTGTCTGTCAAAATGCATCTTACGTTTCTAACTTGCAATATCATTATTTCCGCTCTCTTCACTCCAGAAAAGCGATCTCCCTGTGTCTCTCTGTGTGCGGGGAGCGGAGCCTAACAGACATGTTGCAGCGGACACAGATATCTGCCGGGGACGGAGCGTTCAGAGAGTATAGAGACACATTTTGACTAAAATTTGACTAAAATTTAATTTTTCATCGACTAAAAGTTGCAACATACAGCAGCATAGGCAACATGGGGGGTGGGGGCTTCTCAAAAGAGAAATTGCAGATATCATTCTCTCCCTCGACTCGCTGTTATCTCGAGCTGAGCGCTCATTGGTGGTTTTTACCCCGTGCTGCTGATTAAACTCTCCATTGTCTCGGCAAAAGTTTGTTGTTGTTTTGTGTCAGTTTTACGTCGCCACTTCCATTCACATTTTTCATCATTGTTCCACAATGTTTATCATGAAATGAATATCCATATATTTTATACTATACTTGCACTGCTTACCGTTTTCATACTTTATATATCTTAGCGTATTCATACACACTGTTAATACTGCTCACAGGCTGCTGTGTATATCTAGTGTATTCATACCCCTCACTGTTTATTCATCATTCAATTAATTCTATTTTATTCTGTAGATTGTGTACATTACTTTTCACTTTACTGCTTGTTGCACCGTTAGAAGCTAAACTGCATTTCGATGTCTCAGTACCTGTAATCTGTGCAATAACAATAAAGCAGGCATCTTTATAGTGGCCTCAACAATCAACTTCTAAGTAGTGCAATATGAAATAAAAACAACTACACTCTTTTGGCAGTGTTGTGGTGCCGAGAGATGGGAGTCGGAGGCGGGGTATCAAAGGTACAAGCTAGACTTTTATTTAGCATCTGAAAATCATTGTAAACAACTTCATGCCCGGGGCGAAGACCGGCGGAAACAGGAAGTCCGGTTTATTAAAATGTCCGTGCAGAACAATACCCCAACCCATAGATCCGTGGGTGAATAATGTCAATCACCACAGTGTAACAGACAACTACACTATTTTGGCAGTGTAACAATTAAACAAGAACTACACTCTTTTGGCAGTAACAATTAGATCAATAATAAACGGTCAGACTGACACTGAAGGCAAACAAACTATTTTCAGCAATCAATCTGTTTAGTTGACTCTGGGTGACATGTGGCGATTTTAAAAAATCGTTTTTTGGCTGTTTAGATGGTGTTGCTCCATCTGGGTCGCTGCCGGTGGTTGAGACGGTGGGTTCTTTGGTGACTTCAGGAGATCGGCATTGCTGTTATTCAATGTGGACAATGCTTTCTGTCCTGCTCACAGCTTACATTTGACCATAATATTTTGTGCGTCCTTTATCCCCACAAATTGAAAATAGTGGTTACATCTCCAAGTTGTAAATGCGCTGCTGCTCTCGCTGATACTTGCATCTGCCATAGTGTGTGTGTGCTGGTGGTGGGCGTTGCCGTATGTGTGTGTGTTAGCCTTAGCAAGTGTTTGTGTGTCTATGTATTTTCCCCATAAGGCAAGACCCGCCCAACTCTGTCTCTGATTGGCTTACGCTGAAATGTTAACCCGCGTTAACCAATCATCACTCCTCCTCTGGTCACTTTCACTTCATGGTACTGTGAGAGGACATCGCTGTATTCGCCTGTAAATTACATCCGCAGGGAGATCGGTTCAGTTGGAATCACATAATGTAACGCAGTAACGCACCCATTTAAATCACAGTAACTATAACGGCGTTACTGAATGGGAATAGTGTAACTAGTAACGTTATTAGTTACCGCAAAAGGTAGTTGTGTGCGTTAGTTTGTAACACGTTAGTCCCAAACACTGGTAAACACACACCTGATCACCTGAGAGCTGCCGTTTCATTCAGACTGGTTTCAAAAAAAAACATTTGTTTTATTCAATGTGTGATCTGTATCAGTACTACTAGACACTACCTAATATACAGTATTAACCTTTACAGCAGGGGCCACAATTGCCCGTGCGGATCACGGATCCGCACGGGTAGGCCGTCTGAAATGAAACGCTACATCTGTCGGACTTGTGTGATATAATGACACATTAGCTTTCTCAACCCTGATTCTACATTGACTCCCTCATTTTCATTTCGTCTCACCATCTGAGTCGATTAAGATGATCGTCGAGGATGAGTGATGGCAAAATCGGTGGCGTTTGAGGGCCGGCGCGGCATTTCTGATTGAAGCAATCATAGCCGACGGTGCCTGTAGCTTGCACCTACGGAAAGAATCAACAGTAGTGTGTTACTAATAAAGAATATGGAGATGTTTTTAAGGATTACATGTCTCTTATGGGGCACAGAATACGGATCGCTATCCGTGACAATGGACTTAACAACTATCCGGGCTATATTCAGACACCTGTAGATCTATCACTGTTTATTTCACAGGAGGTATCACGAGTGATGGCGCAGGTTTTCACGGCTCACCCTGACTGGACCCATCACGACCGTTGGCAGCTGGTTTCATTAAAATTACATTTATTTATAGTCTTGGGGGTTCTCTTTTAAATAAGGCCTCAGCAGGGCATGCCCGGTTTGATTTGTGGCAACCGGAGAAGGTTTGGCTGAGCTGGAGGTTGGAGAGAGAGTTGTTTTGATCCATTTGCCGTGGACAGGAGATGCCACACACGCACATCAAACATGGATCTTTGATATTATTTATGTGTATTTTGTGGTGGGTAGAGGGACAGGAGACGCCTCATGCTGAAAATCATAAACAGGCACATATTAATAATTAGGTCTTCTTTTGAACATTCCATTTAAAAATTCCCTAATGATTATAAGGGTTCCGTTTTCTCATTGATCTCCCCACTGACGGCACCTGGCACCGTACCTGGGTAAGATCCACTGATGCACGCTGCAGCCTACCTGGGTTAGATCCACTGATGCACCTGCACCTACCTGGGTAGATCTCACTGATGCACCTGGACCTACCTGGGGTAGTAACTCACTGAATGGCACCTGCAACCTACCTGGGGTAGAAAAAAAACCTCCACTGATTGCACCTCACCTACCTGGGTTAGTCTCATGGATGGCACCTGCACTACCTGGGGTAGGACTTCACTGATGCACCTGCACCTACCTGGGTAGATCTCACTGATGCACCTGGCACCTGCCTGGGTAGAACTCAACCTGATGGCCAACCGCACCTTACCTGGGTAGAACTTCACTGATGCAACCTGGCACTACCCTGGGTAGAATCACTGATGGCACCTGCACCTACCTTGGGGGTAGATCTCACTTGATGCACCTGCAGCCTACCGGTAGATCTCATGATCACCTGCACCTTTTTTTACCTGGGGAGATCTCACTGATGGCCACTGCACCTACCTGGGGTAGATCCACTGGATGGCACGCACTTACCTGGGTAGGATCTCACTGATGCACCTGCACCTACCTGGGTAGACTCCACTGATGCACCTGCACCCCCTACCCTGGGTTAGATCTCCCCTGATGCACCTGCACCTTACCTGGGTTTGATTCAATTTTTGAATGGTTGTATAACGTTTACAGACAATATGCGCCACTGAGAGGAACTGACNTAAATGCAATGTAATGTAATAAAATTTCTACCGGAGCCTCCGCCATGGAGCATCGGCAGGTTATTTTCATGCTGCGGTTAATCTGGAGAGCATATCAATGGACTCTAGCAGACCGCGCATATGATTATATAATTAGATGTTTTTAATTTTTTCTGAAGACACCCGCGTTTTTGTGACGTAAATACTACGCTTCCTGTGTTTTGGTGCGGACTGCGTTCACACCAGTGATGAACCGCTCCAGAGTTCACTAGCAAGCGGTCCGAGACCACCTATTTTAGCGGACCAGAGACCGGTTGTTTAGTTCACTTCAGAGGTCTCGGACTGTGTTCACACCGACCCAAACGAACCGCACCGAGCGGCTAAACGCACCAGAGTTCGATTCAACCGGACTAAACAAGGCTGGTGTGAATGTGACCTAAAATAAACAAAACATTTACAATTTTTAGAAAATACACAAATAATTGGTAAGTTACTGTGAAAAATATGTCCAGTATATCTGATTAGACTTGGAAGCATTGTTTAGAAATGTGCAAAATTGTCAGAGGAATGTGCAAAGGTCCACAGTACAGGGGTAAGGGAGAGTTTGTTGTCGACAAAGACAGAGAAAATGTTTACGATCTTAACACTGTGAAGTAGAGCAGGCAAACTGTCGCCTATAACTGGACCTCTAACATATTAATGATGTGGCTAAGGCTAGTTCTGTTAAAGTGACTTTATAATATATTCTAAATGAATAAATCCTATTGTTGTTATATTTACTCCTCTCTGTCCTCTCCTGTGTTTCACTTGTATTGCTGTTGCTGCTCTGACACCTGCATTTCCTTCAGGATTAATAAAGTTGTATCTTATCTTATTACGCTGACGTGCCGCTCACTAGAAGCTAAAAATAATGCCCTGTCTCCTCCTCCAGGTCCTCAGCGGGACGCCCAGGCGGGCCGGGAGTTCATCCTGAAGATGTTTGTGGACTTGAACCCCGACAGCGACAAGATCATCTACTCCCACTTCACCTGCGCCACCGACACGGAGAACATCCGCTTCGTCTTCGCCGCCGTCAAAGACACCATCCTGCAGCTCAACCTCAAAGAATACAACCTGGTGTGAGGAGAGAAGGAGAGCGAAAGAGAGGGAGGAGAGAGAGGAGAGAGAGTGACCTGCAGCCCCCCCTCCCCCCACATACACAATGCAGAGTCCACTTCTACAGACACACACATCTGCATGAAACACACTTCACTCTTAGCAGACCAACACTACACATGTCCTGTCCTTACTTTCACATTTTTGTATCTGTGTTGTGGTTCCGCTTTTACAAAACCCAAATACAACTCTCCCATTCGTCCCCTTTTCTAGGGGTTTCCCTGGACACGGCTCACACTATTTCTTTTACACTACATTATCACCAGTGCTCGTGTGTTGCAGGTGGGTCGAGGCTTCTCTGGGTAGATTTGATGGGAAAAGGGCTCTCTCCCCTTGTTCTTATTTAACCCGTGCATGTTATACACTACAGAGGAGGGCCGGCTGCAGACCCCGGGTAACTAATTACGATGATAGGAATATATTCTCACGCAGTGCGGGGGTGCAGTGAGGTACTTGCTTTTCCCGGGTCTTGTTTTCTTTCCTTTTCGCCCCAAATCAGAGCACAGAAGCTCTGTTGAATGTAAATAAAGTTGTCATGCTGCTCACACAGAGTGAGGGCTGCACAGAGACGATTCTCTGTACACTTTTTCAGCTTCTTCTTAGCGATCATATATCTGCTTTTTCTGCAATTACATTTAAATTGAAGATGACTACTCGAAGAGATACTCCATTCCCCTCGTTTCAAACATGCATTACGACACACAGAATTAAGAGACAACACTACTGGTTTTCACATACTGTATATCATCATCACATTGACAAATTACAAACACCTCCTTTTGTTTCTGTAAATATATTTGCCAGTATCCCGTTCGTCCTTTACGCGGCTCAGATGCTAACACAATTTGGAAACTGGTATTGCCAAAATGAAGTGCTTGAATAATGAATATGTAGATGGCATAACGGCTCACTTTGTGTGGCATTTTTTTACGTCGACTGTTGTCTGAATCACAAATGTATTAGTACTGTAATTTATTTTCTATGTTCCCTTTTTTGAAGGTGAGAATAATCTTCCTGTGCACAACGAGCGAGTGATGACACCAGATTGGAGCAGTGCAATAGTCTGTTGTCGAGGAGACAACGCGCTGACACTTAGCTTAAATCACCAGTTGGTCTTGATAATGCTTTTTCTCCCTAATCAACTCTTTCTTTTGCCATATTATTCAGCCAACATTTGATAACGGATAGCAAGAGAGTAAATAGTTCTTTTTTTTGTACGTCTAATTTATCAGATCTAAGTGTTGTCGGTACAGTCAGTGAGACTTCCTCCCTAGTTTCAGCTTTTTCCAACCAAGGAGACGGGAGGAGATTTTATACTGCTGTAAAAAAAACGATTTTATGGACAAGTGTTCTATCTTTATAACGATACTTCATATATTCAGTTGTTGCAGTTCTGTTTTGAAACGCTTGACAATGGGGAAAAGAAAACACTGTTTCCATGTCGGGCTTGTGCTTTATGCAAATAGGAAAAAGAAAGATTAAAAACGTAGTGGTTGGATATTTACTGTCGAAGATGCTTGCTTTGTTTTTTGGTAATTCTTACGGATATGTGTTTTGGCTTATTGGTTCCAATCCCATGTTGTGTCTCTTGCCTGGTCGTTGTTCTAATATTTCCATTAAGCTGTTAGATGGCTATTTTTTGTCTTCACGATGTAATTCAGGTAAGTTTTCATAACTTTTTCATCACAAGGGCTACTACTAGCAGCTTTGGTAGAAATGAAAGGACTCTTATGGACGGCATAGAGCAAAAGGTGCAATTCATTCATTAATTAACGAGGGGCTTTAAATCAAGTGTGTTCAGGTTCATTGAAGGAGAGTGTGGGGGGGGGGGGGGTGCAGCAGTCCTTTATTTGCTATCTTCAGGCCTATCTAGAGGAGAAGAAGTAGGGTTTCCCAAGGTGCAACAGCACATTTTATAGCGTCATGCCGAATCTAACCATCCTCTTACACTTACATGGATTATGTGCTGATTTTCTTGGCTTTCTAATATTTGTCCACTATGTGGCATGTCTTCTAATTTGTAGTGTTTCGCATTGGTTGAAGGGCAGTGTTTTTTTTTGGATTACAGATCCATCCGTACCCCCTCTCTGTATCTTTAATTGTTTGCCAAAAGGTTTACAAATTAATATAAATCGTATTTTCAACAAAAAGGTAGTATGATCTGAAAAGTTCTAGAGACATTCACTCGCCCTGTGTATTGCTTAGGATTTGTAGTCCCGTGCACCCAGTGAGAGTGATCTTCTCTGGTGCACATGTGTAAATGATGTTGTTAAATCTTTCTAACACACATTAATGAAGAAGGGATGTTTATGCTAAGTGCCATTCTATGAGTTGAAAAAGATGTTGGAGAGGTTTCTGACTTTGACGTGAATTTCTGATGAGATCTTGTTTTTCCATCTTGTATTTGTAGTGGGTTAATCTTCGGTGCTTCAGCCGACATTTAAACGCCTTCTAGTCCAGGTTGACGCTTCGTACACTTCCTCGCTGACAGTCATCCTGTGGGTGTCACTATTGTTTGAAATGAAGAGCTTGTGCATGTTTGTCAGTGGATTAAACCAGCTGAGTTTGGAAAGGTGTGTGTGTGTGTGTGTGTGTGTGTGTGTGTGTGTGTGTGTGTGTGTGTGTGTGTGTGTGTGTGTGTGTGTGTGTGTGTGTGTGTGTGTGTGTGTGTGTATGGACTGCTATGAGAGCGATTAACAAAGTGAAGGTGACCACTACGAAGACCAGTGTTGGCAGGATGTCGTACTCTTTTTAAAAAAAACTTTGTTGCATCAGTTTTAATAACCTTAAGGACAGACAAAGACAAACGTCACATTTTTACTCGACCAGTGATACGAGCAGAGCTGGGTCGTTAATTTGAAATCCTTTCCATTGACTTCCACTGATTTGCTTTAATCTGCATTAATTCAGCAAACTTTAATCATTATTTGGCAACTATTTAGCAACTAGACAACTATTTTGATAATTGAGGAGTCTGTTGGAGTTGTTTTTTTACACAAAAAATCTTAAATGTTAACATCTTGTGATTTATTTACTTCTCTATGATGTAACATTTGAATTTGTTTGAGTTGTGGATAAAGCAAAACATTTGAGGAGGTAATCGCAGGCATCAGGAAACATTTTTCGCCCTTTTCTGACATTTAAAAAACAAAACAACTAATTGATTAATCGAGGAAAATAAAAATGATCTCTAGTTGCATCCCGGTTGTGTTATTTAGAAGGTTTTTATGAAATGTAAGTAGTACACAGAGTGCCAAACAACATCCGACACAGAAAAGATGCGAAATATTCCTAATTCACTTTTACCTTTTGGTGTCTTTTCTTTTCCAAATGAAGCTTGTGTGTTAAGCCTCAGTATTACTGTATTTATTGAAAGACTTGCCATGTGAAGGTACTGAAATGACCATTATGTAATATGTTGGTGGTTGTAATCGGTAGAATGAATACTGTGTTTACATGTCCGCCATTCTCCGCTCTCTTTCCCCGATTTACTTTATTGGACTGTGTATCTTTCCCCGGGTCGAAGGCACTGAAGCTGCACCGCTGCATTCATGCAACTTAGACGTCCGTTAAAGCACTCGTTGGTACTCCGAGGTGTGTGTGTGTGTGTGTGTGTGCGTGTGTGCGTGTGTATGTATGTGTACACTTTTGATGGCTATTGCTTAAGCTTGAGATCCATTCTGATTCGAGGGATGGACATACGGTGATATTAAAAAGCTATCTTTGCATCTTTTTGTTTCTTTTGTGAGGTCGACGCACCTTAACACGTGTATTTAGGACCACTTAAGATGACAGACTTTTTTAAAAGAGTAAAACATAAACTTTGTGTAGTGGTGTACAAATTGAAAGTAATGTGTTTTTGTTTGATTTGTTTTTTTTTCTTCTTTCTCTTTTCTTTTTTTTAAGTATACCAAATGTAAATTATGTACAATGAGTGTGCCAATCCCCTTTCTTTGTAAAGCCAGACTCTTGACAAGTGCCAATGTTGTGAAAAATCAAAGGGCCGGTGAATTTCATGGTCCAGTTTTTAAAACAAATAAACACATGTGATTAATTAACAAACAAAAAAAAGGACAATTTTATTCTATATTTAAGATTAATGATGAACTGCTGTTTTTAAGATAAATGTCATTTTACTGCATGTGTTTGTCAGGTTGGGGGGGGGGTGAGATACTGTATTCATGCAACGCCCTCATGAAAAAGGGTCTTAATGGTTATTGATTTACAGTATTTTAGCCATATTTCTCTTTTGTATGTTTCATTTCAACCACTGTTGCCTGAACCTCATTCAAACATGAAAATGATTTTCATAGCCTTCTCCTTTAAATGTTTTAAATTGGAATAAAATATGTTCCTATACTCTCTTATTGCATCCTTGTACCTTATTATTTGCATTCTGTTTGTGTTGTGATTAAAGGATAATACCACTTTCAAACTATTCAAGTCTGATACCGAAAATAATATAATCCAATGGTTTAGTATTTCTTCTCTTAAAACCCTTAGATGCATAAGTGGGTCTTTTTGGACCCGGTGAGGTGGAAGTATCTTTGTAATTACGTTTTTTTTATCATTTCATATTCCAGCTATTCCTCAAAAAACATGTTTTGGATATCATGCCATTCAAATTTATTATTTACATTTTTGGAAATTGTAGTTTTTGTATTACCAGCCCAAGCTTCCATGAGTGGGTCAAAAATTACCCGCATGCGTTTTCAATGGAATCCTATGGGAATAAGTGTTTTTTCAAAATGTCAAATTTATAAATGGTGAAAAATAATATATTTCTAGTGTGAACCAAAATATAATACTAAATATTATACAAGTGATTTTTCTTAACAAAAATGGCATAAAAACACTTATTCTAATACGGGTCCTTTTTGACCCACTTATGGAAGAGTGTAGGGTCCAGTCACTCATGCATCTAAGGGTTAAACAACTAAGGTGTTAAACAATTATTTATATCGACGCTTTTAAAAAAAATATTTTTATTTAACCATTATGGCGGACACGTTTTATTTGTGAAATGTTAGAAGACCTGGTGAGGGGAAATAATAATAATTATTCAAACTTTTTAAATAAAATGTAAGTTGCAACTATTAGAAAAAGTGTATATCAGAGTATTAAAGTATAAAAATGTTATTTCCTTCACAGTAGTTATAAGGGCAAAGTTAGGAAATAAGGATACATGTTGAATTTAAAGCAGCCAGTCTATATGTGCCAGAATAAAACTGATTTAGTTATGAATATGATACTAATCTGTATTGATCTAGCAAAAATAGAAACTTTTTTTTTTTTTATGAGGTAAGACAGTATAACATCTTCACATAGTATGCGATGTTATACTAGTATGAGGTATAATATATAGGCCTAGTATAAGGTGCAATGAACTGATAGCAAAAGTTATAACGATGGAATAATATTTGTAATTAATATTAATTTAATATTTTTAGTGTGTAGCATTATGGACTGAGCTTCAACTGCATTTTGTCATGCAATATTGTGTATCTTAATAATACTTTTCGGTAAGGACTTAACCATATGAACCATTTTCAGCTTTAATATAATAAAATGTACTACTTTATTGTAATATAGATGTATTATACAGTTTATTGAAGTACATCAGTTACTTTTACTTCTCTCCAACTTTAATGTTTTGTTGTTATAAAATGGAGCAACTGTAACGATAAAGTACCAATTCAGTCTTTCTGATTTTCAATTATACATGAAATCCTGAATAAATATGAATATGGGAGAATATATTAAAATGTGAATAGATAGAGATATGTAGAAATAGAGGGATTTGATGTGTACTTCCTGGGTTTTTTCGTGGACATATGTAGTCCTTATTTGTATTTATTATATATCATTATTAGTAGTATTAACATTAGTAGTATTATTAGTAGTAGTAGTTTCATCCCACAGGCCATACGACTGTTAAACACCTGACCTTTTGAAAGAACATACATAACATTCATCTGTTTGCAACTCACTATATATATATATATTAATATTCCAATTACTGTAGACTATTCTGCACAGTGTCTATAATATTTTATTATTATCTATAATATTCTATTTATATTATATTATATTTTATTTACTTGTGCTATTTTATCTGTTTTATTGTGTTGCACTGTTGGAGGAGCCTGTGGCCTAATATTTTAATTGTCATAACTACACTACAGCTATGCACACATGACAATAAAAGCCATGAAACTTGAAAGTATTATTATTATTATTATTGTTATTATTAAATCATCAGGCAGTGACGCTGCGGGGACTTGTCCACATGAGGCGCTATTTGCCCAGACATCAGCCGGCTGAGGAGCTAGATCTGCGGCGTGTAGATCCGCGGCCCCCCGCCGATCTATCCGAGGAGGTTCTGTGTGGGGCGTTCTCAGCTCTACCCACCAGCTCCAGGAATGGACTGACTTTGTAGCTTCACCACCACTGAAGAATCCACTCGTTCCTCCACGACTCTCCACGGATAAACGTTCTGAGTTTATCTCCAGCTTTGTGTCGTTTTAATTTAAAGTTAATTAACAGTCTTTACGACGACACTGATTTCCATTTTCCACCACTCGCACGACTTCTTTGTAGCCGTTGGACGGTTCAACTTAAACGAACCCGCAGACATTTTGTTATTTCTGAGAATTAGACCGTTTTTTTTCTACTCCTCCTCTTTACTTTTTCATCAGCACAGTCGTAGCTGAAAACAAGAGACCTGAGCAGCTTTGAAGGACCGCCACAAGAAAAAGGAAGACACCGTTATCCTCCGTGTTTCCCTAGCTTAAAGCCATAAACGGTTTGCGTAACGTTTTTTTTATATTTACACGCGTTGTCGCTGCCGCTCGAGCGTTAAACGCGGAAAGCTTTCAACTGCGATGGATCATTTTGACTGACAGCTTTTGAAGAATTAGCTAGCTTTAGCTAAAATCTGCTGGTACGGTTCCTGTTGTCTGACACATTAAACACGGTGTTGGGACAAGTGCAACTGAATGGTCTAGCACCAACCAGACAAGGACTCTTTTACTTCGACGTGAATTACTTATATTCGGCTTAATTATTTTTTTAGGGGGGTCGCTAGCTACCGTTAGCATCCTTTGCTAACGCTGGACAGCTCCTGTGCGAGGCAGGCAGGGCTAGCTTTGGACAAAGGACCAACGCAAGGAGAAATATAAACACAACGCACTCAGTTGATTGGTGTTTGGGAAGGAGAGCTACAACAAGGAATTGACATGATGTTTCCACAATCAAGACACTCAGTAAGTGGTTTTCAATTTGACATTTTTTGCAGAAATATAGAATCTACAGTAGCAGGGTAGTTATTAGGTGAAAGTATGTATGCAACTTGTTTTTTTGCAGGTAATATAATGTAAAGAGTTATGATAAGGAACAAAGTTTTGGGCAGTAATCATTGCATTGTTTAATTCTGGTAAATTTTACAGAAGAGGTATAATTTGGCATTATAAAATAGAGACATAATGGTAGAGAAAAGATTGATACTTTTCTTCATCCCTAATTGGGAAATAATTTTTTTCACAGCAGCAGTGTTGTGAAGCATTGCACGTGAGTTAAAGATAAAATAAATACATAAATAATAACAAATAATATTAACAGCAAATGTATACATATTCACAATACTCAAATGGAAATATACTAAAGTATAGACATTGGGTAATTTACATTACAATAGTGCAAAGTACTAAAACATTTTGTATTCGGGATTTAAACTGGAGTCCATTAACTGTTCCCCAGATAATGGACTCCTGTAAAAATCCTACAAATCTAATAAGTGCTGTCACATTTCACAACTATAAGATGTGTTCACCCTTGTGTCAGTGCATTTTCAATGGGCTGCATTCTGAAAAAAGTGCCATAATGTATGTTTAATGTCTTGGGGTGTAGGTGCAGCAAAATATAGTGGTGTTGTCAACCACTCACAATTCATTGTACACTATTTTTTTATGATTTGTAAAAGGCTCACATCTCCTCTGTTCCCCCTAAATCTCAAGTTTCCATGGTAACAGAGACTCAGTCCAGGGCATGTATTCATCAGGGATGAGGGCTCTCAGCCCATTGGTCAAACATTTATGTTAAGTGACTTCCTGAATTGTGTTACTTGTCACTGTGAAAATATGCAGGTATGTCTGTCATTACAACTTTGCAGAAGTTATTATTTCGGCAATTCAGTAGTTTAGTTTGTGTGAGAGAATAAAACGTTTTTGAGTAAAAGAATGATGGGAATAATCTCATTTTTTATTTCTATAATTCAATTAGCAATTTGCTGGAATTCACAGAAAGTGCACTTTTTATATCAGGTTATCGCAAGTAATATCGTTTAGCAATATTTAACAGTGTTTTTGCAAGACGCAACCTTTCTTTATGTTGTGCAGACAATGGCAAACGAGCAAGACCTATGAAGAGTATCACGAAGTGAGTTTCGTGATGACATTAAACTTCGCTTTTTAGCCTTGGTTACTGAAAACCCTATATGTGTTACGTTGTCTGATGTTTACTTGACTATTTTGTTATTTAATGGATTAATCGGGTTTTTTTTTTATAAATATGCCATAAAACAGTTGAAGGCGCCTTCATTTTAAATAAAAACACCCTAGAATACTCCTTTTTTATAATCTGGTACTGCAACAAAAGCATAAAATGATTGCATTTGAGAAGCTTTGACCAACACATTTTTAGATTTTTCTTTCTCGGATTAATCGCCTAGCAAAACATTTGGCGGATTTTTTTTCGGCACTTAAAATGGAATGAATGAGTCGACTTAATTGGCTTCTTACTGTGCCAAACGGAACCCACATGTAGTGACTAGCCTGTATTTTCACCTTCTGGTTTTGGCTGCCATTTCACCTTTCCTTTGCAAGGGCGAATCTAACAAAGGTGTGCGTGTCAGTGCAGCGCAGGTAAACACAACAGCATAAAGTATTTTATGTCGCCAGGGACTGTGCCCACTGCTTCTCCATGGCAACGTCTTGTCTCCACCGCTAGTTATTCTACTACTCAAAGCAGAAGAGCTGTTTACTGGAGCTAGAACCTGAAAGTCTTTGTGACATGAATGTGTTTGCCCTTTGGCAGCCAGTGTGTGTGGCAGCCTGATTGTGCTGCTGCTGCTGCTGCTGATGGGAGTCAGCTCATGTGTGTTTCAGACAGCAGGACGTGAGGATTTGTGAACCTCTGGCCTGGCTTGTCAGATAAGTGAAATCCTGTATAAGCTGCTCATCCTACTGAGTTTAACTTAAGTGTTCTGAAATTGATGATCTAAGAGGATTTTTGTTTGTGTTTTTAAAGGAACAATTCAAACGGAAAATCAAAACACCTACTGTGCTTTTTGTTTGTAAACATATCTTCAATCAAAGAAGTCCTTTTTGTTTCACATAAAAAGCCACTTTTTCAGCTGTAAAGGGAAAACATAGTTAGGGTGCAAAATACTTTGGGGACTCTATTGTTTCCTTTTCATCATACAACTCAAAAGTCAAAACACATTTATATAAAAAGACTTCCATATATGGAATCATTTTGGTAGAAAAAGGTATGACGAGCAAGCTTCTGGCTAGTTGACAAGCCCAATTAAGGAGTGGAGTTAGTCTTGTTATTTTTGCTCTTCGAGTTAGGCTGTAGAAACAGAACTGCGGCCATATTTGTAATATTCTGTTCAATTTAAAAAAAGGAAGGATAAGCATAATTATTTTTGAGATAATATATTGCTGCACTTAATTTGAGCAAATTACTGGGACGAAATGTCACTTAAGAGCCCTGTTTTTACCACCCTCCTTCCTCTGGGTGAGGCACCTCCTGATGGGGTGAGAAATCACTCACCTTCTCCAAGGTGAGAGCAGCTGGGCCCCTCCATGCCGCCTGCCTGCCTTTCTGATAGCAGTTTATTTTTCTAATCCAATTGAGTGCCCTTATGCTGCTTGATTGGGGCATTAAGACCCGGCACACAGGATTAAATATGGGGTTTGGGAATTTAGGATGTCCCTTCCCTCGTTCTGCAGCTGCTTCAGCCTTAACCTGCTACAACAAGCCATTTCCACAAATACACCTGTGTGTCGACCCCCCCCACCCCACCTCTCCTCATGGCTTAAAACATAAATATACAGTACACACACGTCTTCTTCTTCAATCCTCTTCCTCCTCCTCAGCTGCTCCTGTCACACGGGCCTGAGGATGGGGAGAATATGTGACACTCATATAGATATGAGTGTCAAAGATAAGGAGCTGGAGGATGAGAGTAACAGCACTGTCTCATAATGACAGATGATGGATCTCTCAAAATGACTCGGTCAGCACCAAATATGCTTTGCTTCTCTTTTCCTTTGTTCTCTCTGCAGAACCATTAGCGTTAAAATTCAGTGTGATGTGAACAAAAGCGCTACATTCCCACCATGGAAGGCACAATCAAGGATCCTCTCGTGTGAGGGTTTAAAGCAGCAGAGGATTTGGCAACGGTGGTGATGCGTGGTCACAACTGCATTACAATTATGTATAGGCTTTTCATGGGGGTTTTAGAGAAGCTGATTGAAGATGTTTGCCTTGCTTGGATACTCAAAGCTATTTTTTTTGTAAATTAAAGTGTAAAATAAAAAGCCTCATGCATGGCTTTTAGCTGATGCTTACTTAGAAACAAGAGAGATGTTCCTGTCTAAAGGCCCGGACACACCAAGCCGATTTTGGCCGTCGATGGTCGTCAGGCCGACGATGAGCGTCGACACGCCCTACTCAGATTGGTGTGTCCGGGCCTTAACACCCGGGTCATTCTTTCCCATTAGCTTTCTTTACAGATGCTCTTTACGGGTTAATCTCCGTCATCCACAGTTTGACATTTTGTTCTTTGGGTAGATATCGTGTGCTCAGGCGTTAGTCATTCCTAGTGGAGGTGCTTCCCTTTTTAATAGATTTGCCAGGATGTAGAAACATTGCATTGGTTTTGCTTATGTCAGATAGTTGTCCCTTTAGACACAAAGTAGACCCAGGTTTAGGGAGGATTCATCTAGCTTTTAAAGTCAAAGACTGCATTTCTAATCCACTGTTCCGGGCACAGTTCATTGGTTTAATAGGAAAAAGCCTAATTTGATAGTGGCACAGTGCTTGACCCAGTTGATAGCATTTGCCATATTGTTTTGGGTGTTGATTAATCCTAATGCAGCTCCAACAAAGCTGGCTGTGGTGTGAAAGTGGAGCAACAGAAAGGCCCGTTGCCAAAGCCGGAGAGCAGCGAAGTAATATGGAGGCGAAATCTCTCTGCAGTCCCCTGAGCCCATGCTCCAGTGTAGAGATGGCCACAGGTTGTACGCACTGACACACTCCCTCCTCCTTCCCCTCCTCCTGCTTGTCTCCCTTTATCATGCGTTTCCTCCCAGATCTGATGTAGTGGTGGGAGGGTCAGGGGCAGAGGGGGCACAGGCATTATTAAGCCCACTTGAATTAACAGGACAGCCCCCAGCCTTTCCTCTAAAGCCTCCAGCTGGGGGGAGCTTAATCCCCATGGTCCCCTGTCTCGCCCATTAAACAAACTCCCCCCACCCCTTCTCTGTCGCTCTGCTGCACACACACACACACACACACACACACACACACACACACACACACACACACACACACACACACACACACACACGTGTTCCTGTGTGTGTGTTGGATGGCAGGGGGTACTAGACACTGAAGCGTGCACACGCATACACACAGAATTTAGCATTGAACACACTTTAGCTCTCTTTTCTCTGCTGGCAATAATTGCTCTAGTACATGCATGAAAATAGAGGGATTTTTCTCTTCCACCCATCAACAGCAACGACACACGCGCACGCACACACGCACACACACACACACACACACACACACACACACACACACATTCTTACCAGCCTCAAGGGTCTTATCTACTTTTTGTATCTGGGGAACAAATTGAATGTGGGGCTTGACACACGCAGACCAGCAGATGTCTGGGTCGTTAAGGTTAGGCCAGCTGATTAGCATGACAAACAGAGCCCCGCGGAGCCCCCCGAACACCGCCCCCCCGCCCGAACCCTGCAGGAGGCCCTGCTTTAGAATGGCCGAGTGGAGGCCATGGGTCACAGGTGATGTTGATTTTTGTGAAGGGCCACAGTTGATGATTGTCAAAATGCTTTGGGGTAGGTTGAAAGGGAGGGGTGTGTATTGGTGCAGCCATTCTTTTCTTAAACACACACACACACTGATTTGGACTGAAGTAGGCAGAGAAGTAACATTTGAATCCACGTTCACTCTGACTTATACCCCCGGCCACAGATCAGTATCAGCTAAATGGTTTGATCAGATGACTCGTCAATTTTAATTTAGAATGATTACTGATATTTATTGGCCTGCTTTATACAGAAGACCTGAGGGAAAAATTGCCTAAATTCTAGCTTTCAATTAAAGGCTTTTTTATGCACTACTACAATACTCAGCTTACCGTCAAAGTGTTGGATATAATCCAAAAAGGATGTCAACTGTCAACCTTTCCCCTTCCAAATTGCAATAAATTGTAAACAAAGCAAGCACGAGGAAGTGATTGTGTTGGCCAGGGATGATTCCTGGATTTGGATCTGAGATGCCTTTTTTAACATTTTATATGAAAGCTTTTAAGATGTTTTCTCTTTGAAGAGCATTTTGTTATTGGTGCCGCCAATACATATGATACAGGTTTAGGTGTTCACATTAGTACAATTACAGCTAAAGCAAAAACATTTTGAACATCTCTTTGGAGTTCACATCATACATGAAAAAACTGAATCAAGGCGATAGAAAACATGTCACCACTGAAGGATTTTACATAACTTTTACCTGTAAAATAAGTGTTAACATGTACGTAATTAGGAACTTCTCTCTAAAAGTAGATTTGCAAGTTGTATCCGTGCTTCTTTTTCTTCCTGGGCCGATTTGTCTTGCCTAAAGAATCGCTGAAAATTCACCAGAAAGAATATAAATATTACCAGATGTCAACTGAGTCTTACCATGTTTTTTGGATTTCTGTGTGTGTGTGTGTGTGTGTGTGTGTGTGTGTGTGTGTGTGTGTGTGTGTGTGTGTGTGTGTGTGTGTGTGTGTGTGTGTGTGTGTATGTGTGTGTGTGCAAGTTCACTTGGCTAACAGGTTACTAACAAGCTACTTAGTCTTATGAAACTGTTATTTTAAACTAGATAATTATGGTGGAATTTTTATACGAGGCAGGGACAAGAAAAAGACACTGTGTGTGTGTGTGTGTGTGTGTGTGTGTGTGTGTGTGTGTGTGGAATTCAGAAAGATGCTTGAAGAAAAGAAAAAAAATGTATGTGCACGTTCTTACACGCAGTTGAGAGCTCATCAGTTGGTTTGTGTGGGAGTGAAGAAGGGGGGGTGTGTGGATTGGAGTGGATGCATCAGTATTCAGCAGTGCCTCCCCACGAGGAGTGTGTGGGAGGTGGTGGTGGAGCGGGGCGGTCTTTCCTCAGAGCAGAACGGTGCGATGGTTTGGAACAAAGCGGCTCGACGGGGGGCCGCCGGATTGGCCCGCCCCGGCCAGGGCCCCTAGACCTGCCAAAACTCGAAGCACTGCACCAGTTCAGACAAGAGAATTAGCTGCTCTGTTTGTGTGCCTGAGAGCAGGAATTTCCAGGCTGGAACAATATGGCACCTCATCGCCACCAAGACCTCATTCAGGCACCACAAGGACTCACAGCAAGGCAATGCAAACCTCCCTCGTTCAGGAGGGGGGAATGTGGTGAAGACAGACTTCCTGTATTAGACAGGACTGGTTTCTTTTGTGTTTAGAATTCATGTTAGCAGGTGTTTTCACCACCCTGCTGTGACGTCAGGGCCCCGCTAGTCCACCAGTCTGCCACCATTCTCATGCCCCGCTAGTCCACCAGTCTGCCACCATTCTCATGCCTAATAATAAATGCTTGTTATTGGGCCGCTGGTTAGCTCGATGGTCAGAGATCATGTTACCGGGCCGAGTCCCTTCTTCAGCCTTCAGTCCCCCTGCAAGTCATTTTGATTTCTTACACTTTCATTCTCCAATAGACGCTCACCTGGCCCAAATAAATCTTATATAATGATATTGATTATTGTTTAGTTTCAAGGATTATCAAACAATAAAACACTACAAAGCGATGTTAAGTGTGCACGTTACTAAATATTCTACCACAAATGTGTACCTGCATGTATTTAGCCAATGCACTAGGATGTTGTCAGATGTCAAGGCATTGGGTTTTTGCAAAAACATTTTCTTTATAGTAGTTACAAAGGGCAACACTTGTAGGAGGGGGTAAAGACTGCTGTAATAGAAAAGGGTTGATGTGATTAATAAATGAAATATGTGAATAACTGCACTCACTTTGGAGCTTTCTTATTTGTGAAGGCATTGGTATTCGTTCGTTGTTTTTACAAAGAAAAAGTGACGAAAGAAGTTGTGTAAAGAAAACTGAGAAAACTTTAAATCCGTACTTTCGGACCCCTGCACTGCTAGCCAATTGCTGAGTGAATTGGACACACTTGTTGGATTGATGTTTTATACAAAGTTATGAAAAGTGTAAAGCACATTTGCTCAGTTGAAAACATAGAAAATATGTCGGGATTCTACAGATGCTGTTTGACCATTTGAAAGAATGTAATTGGACATACACTACTAAAGCCTTAACACACAATTAACACAGTGTGATTGAAATGAATGAGGAGTGTTTTATTCTCACTATGCTGCTGCCTGTGTGAATGTGCCGCTAAGCGTGCTGACATTATACTATAATAAAGCATAATGTCAAGATTAGATGGCCATGGATTAGATTCAAGGAACGGAATTGCTCTACCTTTTTGAAAAACTTTTAAGATGAACAGAGACTAGAACTTTAGTGCACTTCAGATGAAACTGAGGTTTCCCTCGTGTCAGCCACATGTCGGCACTCCTGCTTTCTGCTTTCATTGTCCACTTATTTGTTGCAAACTTTGGGACTAATCTTCCTTCCTTCCCTCCACATCGTCCCTGTTCCGCCGGCTGTTGTAAGTAATAACCTTGCTTTTTACAAGCAGGCATCAATCATCTCCACAACCGTACTGGGTGTAATCTTAGAGTCCCCCCTTCTGCGAGGCTGGCTTTAATCTCAGCCATGGTCTCCAAACCCACAGCCCTGTCGGCCTCACCACTTTCCCCACTCTTGACAAATTGCCCATTTCCCTTGGCTTTGCAATCTCTGCACAATTTTCCTTTGTGTGTGTGCGCGCCCCTACCCCCACCTTGTTTCTGCTATGTTTGTGTACATACATACATGTGTGTGTTTGTGGGTAAAGTTCACTACATTTTTGTGCGAGCAGGACAGTGTGCCTTAAGTGTCATGTTTGTGTGTGTTTCTACTGCGCGCTTGAACGGCCTGAGGCCTTACACAGCGGGTCGAGACAGTTCTGCAGAGTGGGCAGGGAGGCCAAGCCATGCCAAGCCTATGTTTGCAAGGGCACTTCACTCGAAGTGATAAAAGTAGAATAATCCCCTTTAAAGCGTCTTAACGAGGTCAAATCTGTTGGGCTGCAAGGGGGAGATGTGTGTGTTTGTGTGTGTGTTGTGGGGATAGTGCTGTAGAAATGGGGGTAAGCCATGGCTTGGTTTGTGAGAGATAATAATCAAAATCAAATTCCTGGCCCAAACAGGATTAGACTCTCCCCGCGCTCTAAAGCCTCTGTCCAGAGCGGCTGAAGACACAGTCCTATTCCTCAGCCTCCTCACACACACACACACACACACACACACACACACACACACACACACACTAACAACACACACACAGTGAGCAGCTAACATAGCAAGGCGCACTTGGCCCAGACAGAGTTGGCTTGGATGGGGGCCAGTTAGCCCTGTCCCTCTCTCAGATCACTGCGCACATACGCTTTATTCCAAACACTAATCTGGGATATTTAGATGGAATTGTTTGGTCAGAGCTATTCTTAGATGGAGATGTGATCTTGTTTGCTGCTGGTGTATTAGCAAAAGGCTTAACGTCTGGCTCAGTGAATCATGTCATGAAGGATTTTTGCTGAGAGCTTTGCCTACATGTTAAACACATACCCCACATGTTGTCTTCACCATATACACAGAGCCAGGCATAATGATGCCCTCCGGTAGGGTGAATGCTTCATGTTGTTACTTATTTTAAAGGAAATAGGCTCAGAAAATGCAGAGTTGTGTAGAATTACTCCAAATACTTTTTGCAATAGTGCATCTAAACACCGCCTTTTGTACCTGCTCTCGGCAAAAAGAGAGCAGCAATCTTTCTAAACGACACGCGTACTGCGCTCACATCAAGGCTCTAATTTAGCCCTATCATTTCAACTCAAAAAGACTCATGATTATTTTGCTTTCCACTCTTCTCAGTCAGTGTGATCTCTTGAATAACAATAATGTGTCTGAGATGGACATGGTGGCTCAAATGGCATCCATGGCACTGTTGCTATGGAGCAAACCGTCAGCCTGGCGTGGAGAAATAGGGCAACTGCTCGTCAGCGTAGATCTTCTGCATTCATTTAAAAGTGGGAGTGAGATAACATCCAGTCATTAGTGAGTGATTACAATGCCAAGGCCCCATCCCTGCCCCCAACACACACACACAAGCAAACACACTCCAACTGAGATGTAAACAGTCAGGCAATGCTCCAGGAAATACAATCCCCACACTGCCGCTACCCTCAGGCAGGATTTATAAGGAGGAGGATGTTTTCCCATGTTTCCTGCTGTTATTTTCTGTGTATGGTAATTGTGTATGTGCTCTATATGTGTGTGTGTGTGTGTGTTTCTAAATACTCTACTGGATATATGTACTATATTCATGAATGTTGGTGTATCTAATCACTGTTGTGTTGTGTGTAAATCCAAGCCCCCCCCCCTTAATCTCTTACCCTTCCCATCGCCTTTGTCGACTGATCTATGGAGCAGAAAAAGCCTTAGCTTGATTCTTATTTAAAATAGACATTATGTTTCACAGTAGATTTCACATGGATTGGACCAGATGATGAGGC
>NW_011337360.1:51193-56666 GCF_000735185.1 Notothenia coriiceps
GATAGGGGGTGGGGCAGCAATTTCCTGAAACGATGAATCCCATTTATTCGCTGAAGACTGTCTCAATTGCCTCACCAGCGCACAAAGCTTTTTAATGCTTTAATTACGTCTCAAAGGAGCAGGGTAGAATCAAATTAGAGATTGTCCTACATTTAGGGTGTGTGTGTGTGTATGCGTGCTATGCAAATGTTGTATGCTAGGCAGAGTGTGTGTGGGCTGTTGTATCCTTGTGTATGATTCATAGCAGTGAATATTTGTTCCTCTGGCAGCCAAGCATCATACAGAGGCTTATCACACCCCACACAGTTGCGTGCACTCACACACACACACACACACACACACACACACACACACACATACACACCTATTCTACGCTGTGTGTGTGAGTGCACGCAACTGTGTGGGGTGTGATAAGCCTCTGTATGANCATCGAAAAATGACGTAGAAGATTTTTAATCTTCACCGAACTGCATTGTGGGGGAGCATGGCATGGCTTTGCAAGCATCACAAGCATCTATCGGCATCAAAAGTTGAACAATGTTCAACTTCAACAATCAAATCCCGTTTATGCAAATCCCGCCAGTGCAAGCGCAGCCAATCAAACCGCGTGCAAGCTGGGAGAGCCAGACCGTAGTTCATTTCCTCATATTCCAAACGAGATATTACGGTAGCAAATCACCCGGTTCTTTACGACCAGAACTATTTACCGGGATACAAACCGGAGGAACCAGGCATGGAGGGAGGTGGCAGAGACAGTGGGTGAAACTGGTAGGTTTTTCGCCTGTTTGGGGAGTTTATATCCAGTTTACTTAGTTTTAACATTGCTATTGCTTTGTATGTCGGGGGCGGGAGATTCATGTGATTGGTTGTTGGTCGCAAAAAATCGCCAAGCTTCAGACACGCCCAGCTTCAAGATTTTTTGATGCCTGTAGTGTAGACGGGCCGTAAGGGTTACACGTTCATATCGTTTGGCAAGCCTTATGTTCACCAAAAAGGCAAAACTGTGCACCAAATCGCCGTATGTCACGTGGAAGACTCTGTTTGGGTCTCACACACAGCAAGCTACATCAGCGCTCTTTCACATAGCCGGGATGTTGCCATTAGCCCTTATTGTAATTCTGTCCACACTACATTCCCCAGGCAGCAGTGATGGCCTGGCTGTGTGAGAGAGCTCAGAAAGCATCAAACCCAAATAGGGACAAAATCTCATTATTTCTCAGCAGGCTGCATAATGGGTCAGGTGGGAAAAGAAAGAAAGAAAGAAAAAAAAAAAATCGACATTTCCACACTACGATTGAGCAGGCATCAGAAAAAAAAACATAAGAAATCTGATTGCCGCACTTACGGGAAGCTAGCCCGCCACTGTTAGGAGTGACCCGTCGCTTTGTACCCTGCTCCCCACGGCATGCCGCTCAGCTTCATTTTTAACTACAAATAGGCTGCTTCGCATTCACAGAACCATGGCCAGAGAATATGCTAAGCAACAGGATTGCTTCAGGTTGTGCTGAGCTTCAAAGCCTGAATATGTATTTGCTTTGTGGCTCAGTAGGCAGCGACTGGCTTTAACATGGTTAAGGGTTGGGGGGTGAATTCTTATTAAAGCCTTCCAGGGTAAACATACGTACTCATGTTATTTTATTGGTTACAAAAAAACTAAATTCCAGTCCTGCCAAACGGGGAATGTGACCTCAGCCATTACACACACTGTCAAATGTCATGATAGGGGCTGACATTATATTTCTGCCCCCACACACATAACAAATAACCCCAAATCACACAAGCCATCCGCTGCTTGGAGACAGAGGCTCCGACTGTAAAGCAGAATAACCTTTTTTTATTATTATCTTTCTGGCCTGTATGGCATAGAGCAGCAAACAACAGCTTGGGTCTATGCCACACTGAGCCTGTGTCAACACAAAGCACTTAGCTACAGGCAGCCATGAAACACTGCAATAACGGTTCCCTGCACTGGTATGGATCCTGAACACTGTGTGTGTGTGTGTGTGTGTGTGTGTGTGTTAGCGCTGCTCAATTAAATCGTATTTTAAATCGCAATTACGATTTTGGCTTGCAACGATTATGAAAACAATCGAAATAAAACGAATGATGTTTTCAAAGTAAATGGATAATCATTTTTAATAATCGTGATATCCTAGTGTGTGTGTGTGCGTGTGCGTACAGGTTGCCCCGGTGCCTGAGGGTAGCGTTGTTGCCCTAGATCCAATTTCCTCCATGTGTAGTGCAGTATGCAGACGTTTAAAATACCAAAGTTTGTCAGTCGACATCCCCGGGTAGAGGATCGCACCCCCCGGGGAAAACAGAGAGACAGAAGAAGAAGACGAAGACGAAGAAGAAGAAGATGAGGGAACAGAAGATGTGTAGACAAAAGTGGTTAACCTACAAATATTGCCATCAATATAGTTCTTATTCGGAGCAAATATCAGTGAGAAGAATGGTTATTGAGGTGAAGGTTTTGTTTTCTGTCACCAATATCAGGTCTGTGTGAACTCCGGAACAACATCTCTCTGTTATAGTTTGTTATCTTTTATAGGCATAATATAGTTGGTAGCAGGCTTTTCTATTATGGAGAGGAGTTCTATAAACCACAACATTAAACATGACCCCAGAATACGTTTTACAACCAGGCCATCCCCTTTTGTTTATGTGAGCGAGGAGAGAGTGGTTATAACGTTGGAGATATGACAGACCTGTGTATGTCAAACATTTCATTATATAATGAAATGGCTTCAGGACATGTTTTAATGTTGGTGTAATGGTTGCAACCAGACAGAAATATTTTGCACTGGTCTGCATCTGGGTGCCTGGGGGAACAAGATAACCGTCACACTTCACCTTCTACTGGAAATGTTTCACAGATTTCCAACATAGATCGGAACTCTACAGCGAAAAGATGTTTTTGCTAACCCTATATTTGGCTAAAGGCTGGCAATCATTTAAAAAAAGATGGCTGGAGGTGATGTTGGTGCACACGCTAGCTCACAACCCTGCTGACAGGAAATGAAGCCGGACAATTTAAAAGGAATCGTTCATAAAAACAAAACCAAAACAGAACGCTTGCAACAAGTTCACATGTAATTAATGATATTGGAGGGTTTGATCATGTTTGCATCATAAATCTCAGTGTCATTGAGGATCTGTACCAAACAAATACGTTTAGCTAAGTCTGTAAGATATATTAATAGGCCGGGTTAGCTCACGATTCAATAATACTTCATTTAAAATTGTATTCATAAAATGTTTTAGCCTTTAACGAATATTTTGCTTACTGCAATTTTTTTATATTTAATATAAAGTCCATGTAGCGAATTTCGATAGATTGCGAGTAATGCGCAGCCCTTTGTAGCTCAAAGAACTGCTAACAAAAGTATATTCAAGATTCTAAGATTTGTTGCCTTTATTGTCATGAGCTCAACAGTTGGAGCGTAGTTGTTGGAAAATTAAATCTTAAGTCCCAGGCCGCCTAAAGTGCTAAGTAACAACTGTCTAATTAGCTTGTTTTGCTAATGATGTAATCTAAGTGCAGTATAATATTCTCAATCAAGGTAATCACAAAGCAGCCTAAATCCTGGATCAAACGTCCAGCAGGGTTTTGAAGGACGTTTCTCACAGTGCTAACCAGAAACCTCTCCACTACACAACCGCACTATGTAAGCTCTCCTGGCTTTGTGCAATATACACAGCTAACAATGTTTATTATCCCTCTCTCTGTCAGTGACCAAAACAAGGTGCTCTATGGGGGCCTGAGAGCCCTCAACAGATGGATGCCCATAATGTTAATGAAATACTGCCGTAATATTGTGACACATGCCATCTGCTGTGACAAAAAAAGGTGCCTACATGCTGTGTGTGAAAATGTGTTTGTGCAAAAGAGAGGCTAGGCTAGTGTGTGCGTGTGTACACTTTTGTTTTTTACAGCGGAGTAGCCTAAACAATGTGAATGTGGAATAGAAGGATGTGTGTTAGAGCAAAACAGAGAGCCTTAGCGTAGAATAGGTGTGTATGTGTGTGTGTGTGTGTGTGTGTGTGTGTGTGTGTGTGTGTGTGTGTGTGTGTGTGTGTGTGTGTGTGTGTGTGTGTGTGTGTGTGTGTGTGTGTGTGTGTGTGTGTGTGTGTAAGTGCACGCAACTGTGTGGGGTGTGATAAGCCTCTGTATGATGCTTGGCTGCCAGAGGAACAANCTGACTGCAGAACGTCTCTCATTATATGTGTTATAATGTTTTTTAACGGACGTTGTCTGATTATATAATCATATGCTAGAGTCTGTTGATCTCCAGATTAACAGCAGCATGAGAATAACTTGCCGAAAGTGCCGGTACTCCATGGCGGAGGCTCCGGTAGAAATTGCCGGGATTTGCGTTTTTACCCCCCTTAATGTCTTACCAATGGTTGAACAGCATTTCCGTACACATAACTTGTGTTTAAAGTTTTTAGTCCGTTCGAGTTTTGCCTGTGTGAATGCAAACCGAACCTTCTGAAAAATGAAACAATGTAACAAACTGTCGTCTGGTGCGCACCAGAGAAGCGGACTATTAGGTGTGGATGCACCCTAAATCTATGGATACATCTCTCAACATCCATATGAAACAGAACTGTAAACATATTTACTTTTTCTTTATGCATATTTTACAAATCACTCCCCGAGCTACTATTCCTGAAGAGTTCGGTTTTAACATCAGAACTAAGTTATTTACACAAAGAAGCTAAACCGGAGGGTTCATTAACATTAGCATTACGAAATAAAATAATATAGTTTAGGGCTAACTAGATAAAGATACCAGAACTGATGGAGGGCAAATTAAAACATGACTGACCTGCTTGGAGCATCAACGCTAACTGAAGCTGGACTCGGACGTGCGACAGCGAAATACACACCCCGGGTACAAAATAAAGGTATACATAAACAAACAAAGGCGGAACCAATTTACATATGAAAAGAATATATCATTTTGGTGAAGTTCACAATAGACTCTGCACCGTGCTCTGATGCCGTTGTTTTATACTTTATGAACGGGGACAACAGAGAAACATATTCTTCATGACCAAAGTTGGAATTGAAATAAAAAAGGAAAGTGAAACATATGCTCGTCACCCTCTCCCTCCGGTCCGAGGGAGAGGGTGACGAGCATATGTTTCACTTTCCTTTTTTATTTCAATTCCAACTTTGGTCATGAAGAATATGTTTCTCTGTTGTCCCCGTTCNGAATACATCTGTGTGTATAAATGAATAAATACATGTGTGAGTACATATAAGTGTGTGTTTATATATATATATATATATATATATATAAAATAGTATAATTAAATAATGCTGTCAGATAAATGAAGTAGGCTACACAGTAATAGTCAAGGTTATATTCAATATTCTGCACTTACACCAGCTGAGATGATAAAACACCAGTAATACAATCTCAGGACTCTGGATCGTTTACTTTCAGTCAACAAATCCTTTGGA
>NW_011337360.1:56706-64714 GCF_000735185.1 Notothenia coriiceps
TCAATACAAATATATTTATTATAAACGTTAGTCTTTAGCACCTATCACTGTGTATATCACCATTCAAACATCTTTTAAAAGTTGAACAAACCCCACACAGCTCAGTGAAATGTTGACTTTATTTGATCATTTCAGTAAAAATTAACGTTCATATTTCTCTTTTTGATTATAATACTGATGAACGTTCAAAACAAAAGCACTTTGGTAAGTTACCACATACGTTTTAAAAAGCTTAATAAGCACCGTCACTTTCATGATATCATTTCTCGGTCATAATCGGTTGTTTCCGTGAACGGCCGACTGTTGTGTGACGGCAAATTCTGCGGCTGCAAGGCATTGTGGGGCAGCATTTTCTCCTCTCCTTTCGTCAAGGGAGGTCCAGTGGTTCCTAACTTAAAGGAGGTTATAAAGGAAGTTTGCTGCGTTGCGTGCATGGCTTCCTTCTGCAGGTAGACGCGCTCTGGCGGCGGTCTCGTTCAGGATCCGAAAATACAATTTAAATATTATTGCACACTTATTCCTAGTGTGCCACTGGTTACGGTGCCGCGTGCCAATGCTGGCACGCGTGCCAGGGGTTGCCGACCCCTGATCTAGAGAATTTGAACGGCACTTATCATGGCTGCCACTGAGGGACTTCCGGGTCATTTCACTCCGTTAGGAAGGTTCCTAAGCTAAATGGACTATTCGACTTCAGCCCGAGGATTCGAGGCAGGGGTGGACTGGCCATCGGGACGAATCACGAATGGGCCGGTACTGAAGTGGGCCGGTAGCGGACGATGTGGGCTGGTCGGATAAGTCACTAGCACCACCCCCCTTTGGCAATTTACTTGCGGTATTTATCTGTGCGACTGAGGTGATAATGTGAGCATGGGACAAACTGAACTAATACCTTAGAGGCTTCTCAATTCTTACATTTCCCCTCCTCGACTCCTATCCTCGAGACTTACGGTACGTCCACACAGCAGCTTTAAAAAAATCTTCCAAAGCTTCTCTGCCCATTGACTTTGAATGGGGGTGACGTCACTTTGCCTCGCTTTTCGGCGAACTGCATTGTGGGGAAGCAAAGGGAAGATTTCCAGGATTTTCAGGATTTTCAGGATTCAAAAGTTCAGCAATGTTCAACTTTTGAAGCTGAGCTGGAAGCGTCAGCCAATCAAATCCCGTTTATGCAAATCTGGCAGTACAAGCGCTAGCCAATCAAACCGCGTGCAAGCTGGGAGAGACATACCGCAGTTCATTTCCTCATATTCCAAACGAAAAATTACGGTAGCAAATCACCCGGTTCTTTACGACCAGACTATTTACCGGGATACAAACCGGAGGAACCAGGCATGGAGGGAGGTGGCAGAGACAGTGGGTGAAACTGGTAGGTTTTCGCCTGTTTGGGGAGTTTATATCCAGTTTACTTCGTTTTAACATTGCTATTGCTTTGTATGCCGGGGCGGGAGATTCATGTGATTGGTTGTTGGTCGCGTTGCTCGCAAAAAATCCCCAAGCTTTCAGACACGCCCACCTCCAAGATTTTTAAGATTTTTTCAAAGCTGCTGTGTGGACGAGGCGTTACTAGACTTGTGCTAGGTTACACAGGAAAACATTGGACATCATGGCAATCATTACCAATTATTTTCAATTATTTAATGTCCAAACTGTTTTCTTTATTAAATACAAAAGTGGATAAGCAAGCAGGTTTATATACTGTCACAATTTGTTGGAGTACCATCAAGGAATTTTGAAATAATATCAGACATTGGATAATAACTTTGACTCGCTCATGGGTCACAACATATGCTTTTGTTCATAATGGCCGGGGGTAATAACTCTTAAGGTTTTTTTCACTGTACAGCCGGAGCCAGACCAAGGACAGAAAGTGTCTGGGTTATGTCTTTAGAAAGTTAAATAGGGGGAGTGTCAACATCCATTTATGGCTAATTTTGTCTTGACTGTGGGTTAGACTGTCGTTTCACAGTGATGGAGATATATAACAGAACAGTGCATGCATGTGGTTAAAAAAAGAAGTCAGAAACAATAGGAATGCGTGTTTCTGCTTTTTCTACGCTCAGTTTTAGTCTCGAGTTGACAAGGTCTGATGCATTTGGCCACTTATGTGTGGAAACATACTTGGCAATCAATTTCTTATTAATGCTGTACCCATTGGACTGCATCAAATTGAAAACTGCTAGATTTAATGTGCATGTTTTTAATAATTTCTCTCACTCGGCTCTCATCTTTCTTAGTCTTTTTTAATTTCACTAAATGTTTGTGTTTTTTCTCTTTTGCAGGCTTCATCGCAGCAGCTGAAATTCACAACCTCCGACTCCTGTGACAGGATCAAGGATGAGTTCCAGTTCCTCCAAGCACAATACCACAGGTGCGGTCAGAAACGCTTCCCTGCACACAGACATGCAAACACACACAAATACAAAGAGGAAGCGGTTACATACCACAACCTGATGACTTCAGCTCATTGTAATAAGGAGTCTTTCTGCAGGCAACACATGTATCACTGTGTGTGTGCCTTTTTCTAACGCAGTTTTGTAACAGGAGCAAATGTTAAAGTGCAGAATCAAGCTGCAAAATGGCCTGCCATAAATGGGTTTTAATTTGAACGTATGGCCTTTTTCAACTCTTAATTTCACACAATGTTACAGGTCTTTCCAAAGAAGTTCCTTGGAATGAAATGTAGAATTTGAAACTAATTATAGGTGCCATAAAGACAGTGTTCAGTTGATACTCTTCCAGTTAATACATTCCTTTTGAATGCTTAGCTACTGTTGGTCACTATACAGTAGATCAGATGAGCAATGCAAACATGTGCATTTTGTCTACAAGCAGCCACTCAATTTGTAATGAATGACAAAATAATGAATATTTACTATATTATTTAGCAAAACTAATACAATAGATTGTATCCCATTTCCCCCCTAAATGTCTAATCCTGACTTTACCGACCTAAATCTGTGCAGTTCAAAAGAACGTTTTTTTTCCCACAATCCTCTGCTTCATTACAGAGGGCTAGCTAAGCATCCATGCTAGTCACCACTGTAATCATAATCTCTGCTTTAAGCACTTTTTAAATTACATTTGACTAAAAGTAATGGAAATCCCAGATATAAATCATAGCAGAATAATTGTTTCAATGCTTGAAGAATTAAAAGTGTTTTGGAAATTATTTGGAAATAACTCTTTAAATAAATCATTGCAGAAAAGCGTAGCATCGGCTTTAGAGACGCACTTGTCAACTGTGATAAAAATGAAGACGTCTGCCTTTGTTCCTCTTTTCCTGAACTCTACCACCACGCTGCTCACTGAGGCAACTTCCTTTATTGATTCATACCTGAATCAATCTGGTTTACCCTCGGCCATTGATCTGCCTAAATACCGCTGCAGTACCAGAAGTCTGAGGCACTTCCAAAAGTGCCCGGTCAGACCTCAACTGATCTGTTTGATAGCAGCTATAAAGAGGGGGGGACGCCACGGGGTCTGTATCTCTCAGAGAGATCCTCTCTTTGTGAGAGCGGAGTCTTTGAAGCCCGTCTTCCTTCCTGAGGAGGTTGGTTTGTTCCTCTGTACCTGTTCTTCCAGAGGCTTTCCTCCGCCGCTTACAGACACAGACGAAAGCAGATGAAAGCCTGGCAAATTGTGAGCAAAATCCCCGCTCTGGTCTGTTCGCTGTTGTTTGCGGAGGATTCTGAGGCGGCAATAACACCCGGCGCGTCTTTCCCCTCGCCTTTGGTTTCTGTAATTCCCATAACGGTGAGCAGCGCCGTTTAACCCTCTTCAGAGAGCCAGGGCGCAGTTGAAAGAAAACCTTTTTTGTCTGAGCATACAGAACATGCATACAGTGTCTATTGACTCAGTCGGGGGGCTGAGATGAGGCGGGGCGGTGGGGGGGCTCGGGTGCCACAGACGAGGCTTTGTAGCACTTTGCTGCTGCGCCGCGCTTGTCTGTTGCCGAAGCCTTTAAACGGCAAATGTACCGCAGGCGTTCCCCCGGGGATAGTAGCGAGCATTGTAGCTGTCGTACTTAGCTTTGGCAACCGTTTGTTTCTCGTTTCCGAGAGGGTTGTCAAAAAGAGAAGAGAGGCAGCAAGCCAGTTTCCTGTTCCTTGTCTATCCAAGCCAGAAAAAAGGCTTAATATTTTAGTCCACTTCCACCGTGTGCGCTTGCTTCACCTCGCCAGGTAATAAAAACTTTAATTAAATTAGTTAGACCTTTACTAGTAACTTGAACTGCCGCTTAGAGGGTCGTTTGAAATTGCTTGGACTTTGTTCAAATATTGGTGGCTTTACTATTAATTATTCCATACAACTTAACTCTTTTCCTTTTCTGCTCCCCCTAACCCCCTCTTCTATACTTACTGTCTCCCGCCCCTATCTTAGTTAGTATATAGTATACCCTATTAATGGTCTAACATCATCTTCATAGCATTGTAGTTTACAGGGAAAGGGGCCAAATTTTCCAGGTTGGTGTAATTCAGCTATAGTAAGGTAAATAAGTCGTAAATTAGGTACAATGATTCTATACTTTTTACTCACTCTGGCGTGGTTTATCTCGAATGTTCGTGTTTGGTTACAACGCATGTTACCCATACAGAGGTATTATAACTGTGGATTTTATTTGGTTTCATGTTCTAAAGCAAACCTTATTTGGTGGTTGTAGCATTCTTAGTATCGTGTAACGAGTTGTGTGACCCGTTTGTACTGTGTTTGGTAGTACCGACCAGGTGTGTGGTAGGCCCAACGGGTGTGTCGACTCGAGTGCGTGGTACTATATTACCGCGACGTAGAGACTGAGCGCGACGGTTGACAGGTGTGAGCTGCGAATTTGACCGCCTCTCTCTTTCCTTCCTTCTCAGTCTGGACATACGTCGAACTGTAGGAAATGGCGTTTCACGCTGGGTCCCACTGAAGGTGGGGGGAAGTAGTAATAGTGGTTGTGGTCGTCGGAGACATGTACGGAAAGTGTGGTGAAGAAGCTGGGAGTAGTGGGCGTGATGGCAGGTAACCAGAGTAGCAGTCGCGACAGAAGTAGTCGAGGTAGTAGTACGTAATGACCGGCGGCAGTAGTAGGTAGAGGAGTGGAGTTGGACAGGTGTCCCGTCGCAAGGTGTCTCGACTGTCTCACAGGAAACTGTCACTTCCTCCTAGTTTGGGTTGGGTCTCTCACCACAGATTGGTTTCGAGAAAAAAATTTAGTTTCGTCTACGTGACTTCATTTATTTTTTTCAGATTTTATCACAACCCTTCGTAAGACGCTGGGTCGGGTCACCTGTCGGTAATCGACTTGTACGGTGCGCTACAGTGGTCCGCTGTCCTCGTTCTCCTCCACTGTGCGTTGTAGTGGGACTGCTTTACTTTTTCTGTCTCCCCTCTGTTTGGAGAACGACTTCGTTCGGTCAATGTCCGACGGTCGGAGGTCTTCCTTCGTACGCTCACTCCTGTCCTATGTCTGAGTCTAGTTTATTTTATACGCGTCGCGGCGCGCCTTGCGAAGGTAATCCTATTTCAGGTTTGGATCGGACTCCACAGCGCAGTATTGAATGAACGAACGACGAAGAAGAGTCGACGACGTCCGTTTACTGTCGATCTAAGCTCACTCGCGAGCGCGATAAGAAGTAGCGGCACGGCTTGACTCGTCCGACTTGTGTACTTGTGCTCCCGACGACCCGGTGCTACATACCCCGAAGAGATATTATGTTGTCGTCGACGTCACAAGCGCCTCAATGTGCGTCAAAAGGCCTGGTGCGACAAATGAACTAAGTCTAACATTGTCACTTTAGTAGTACTATAGAGATAATATAACTTCGTTTAACGCCATGTTGCGGACCTCTTGTTGGTAGTTTTGGTATTGAATAGGTATTAGCCTCAATCTTGACCCTTACCCTGAAGTGGGTTACTGGAAAGTTCATATGATCAGTAGTTGTTTAAGTTTTGATTTCATTTTTTGTTAGACTAAACGGTCTATGCAGGTCGGATTTTTTATAACTATCAAGGGGCACAATATATTACGTAAAATGGAAAGAACGGATGTGAAAAAAAAAAAAAAAAAAAAGAAGTCAAAATAATCAAAGATAAAGGGATATGCAAACTGCTTTTTTTTGACGGTAAAAAATATAACTTCGATTACTTACGTGCTCCCGAATGGGGGTATTGGATGTAGTCGGAGGGCGTAAGATGATTACACAAGTAAACCCACTACTTAATATGCAAACAAAACTCTAAAATCTCTTTATTTGTAAATTTTTTTTATCAGTACGGCACGATACGAATGTTTTATCGTGTTCATAAATAAAAACTAAAGGTCACGTACAACCTATTATTAGGTAATAGTAGGGTGTCCTCCTGACCTGATCAGTCTGTAATAGTCCGTAAACAACCGGTTGTTTGTGTAAGTAACTGCGTGGTTACTAGTCTCTTCGATCTTTGGGAGATTCATTGTTCTAGTCTATTTCTTAAAATTTGGCGTACTGGGATGCAAAAGACGTAACTTCCCGGTGGTACGGGTGGTAAACTTAGATTAGCACTTTATAAAAATAAGTTTTTTATTCTCGTTGTCTGTAGACATTACTGGGTCTTAGCTAGACTATATACAAGATTGACTTTTTGGTGTAAGTTTTGTTTCTTGGAGTAAGTTTTATATTTTATTGTTTATTGTTGAATTTGTACTTTTTTGTTTATGCGTTTTCAGGTCTCATAATATGAAGACTCAGTTTTGTCGTTTCCGGACATCATACAATAGTAATAAAGTTTAATCGAATACGCGCGTATGTTCATTTTTTTTTAACTATTATGAAGTCGGATTGTCACCTCTCCTAACCAACTCGATTGATAAAAATTTTATCATTGAATGTAAGTTGTACGTCATACACTAGTCGAGATTTCCAGTGGATAATATGGTTTAGGGAAAACAGTACGAAATGTAGTGTTACCACAGGGTGACACCTTTCTCCAGATCCTTTCAGTCTTGTTTCTGGGAGAGAGAAAAATAGTGACTAGGTAAAGTATTTTTGGACAGGACTTTTCTCGACTAGTCTAAAACGGTGAATACTACAGTATTGTTATAACCGAACCACATTGGTAATCGGTTAGTGGTTGGTTGCCATTGGGGGGGGGGGATAGTGGACTTGGAGGAGGATCTCGTGGTAACTCGAAAAATTGAGTTAGGAGTCTCCCCGCACCTCCCGGGAATAAAGTAGTTTCATGTCGTCTCTTAGATCCAGTGAAACCTTTGTCCCGCTTTGTCTCCCTAATCACCCATTACCGACCGTTCCTAGACAACTCAAACCTCGGTTTGCAGTCTCTGTACAAACATATATATATGACTCTGGATATCTATCTCTTATTTGTCAATATTATCCCTGAAATTCCTCTATCATTTTGTTCTCTCTCGTCTCGTGGTCTTATATAGGTTTCTTCTCACGTCCACTTCGGCGTACTTCCGGGTTTGTATATAATTTCACTCCTCACACAACAACATACATTGTGTCGTCTGTGAAGTGTTCTAATAGACCACCGATCGTACCGTGCGTTGTCTATGAGGTGGACTCGTTGTCTTACCCATCACCCCCCCCCGCCACGAAGAAACAACCGTCGATAAGGTGGTGGATAAGAAAGCACACACACACCACACACACACCCACACACCCACTACACAACACACGTCGGGGTGGATAGGTTTTGCGAGGGGTGAAGGGAGGATGTACTTTGGAAGGGACGAAGGGACACATGTACGCATCCGACACCACCGAACCGCAACAGTACTGCTGACCGAGATGGGGCGCGGTCGGATGGACCCTAACCGGACACGGCAGGAGACTACCCGGGTCGTCGGGGGCCCGGGGACGTGCGACGAGAGTTTGCTGTGAACTCCTCAAATAAACGTCTAGAAGGTAGAGATTTACGCTTAGGACGGACAGTTACGAAATAATCTAATACTAAGGGACTGATAGTATACTACACTTGCTCCCTCCCTATCCCTCCCTCTCTCCGCCCCCCCCCACCCTTCTCC
>NW_011337360.1:64736-70098 GCF_000735185.1 Notothenia coriiceps
CCACCCCCCCACCATCATCACCTCCTCTTCCTCCTCCTCTGCTCCTCCTCCCTCCCCACCTCTGTCTCTATTTCCCTCTCTTTCTTTCTCTCTCACACTCTCACACATTCAATTGCTCCCTCTTGATCACTCTGTCCCACTCAATTCAGAACATTTCTCTCTTTCTCTCTCTTTCTCTCTGTTCTCTTGTCTCTGTTTCTCCGTTTTGTCTTGTACCAGTTTTCTTATTTGAACTCTACACATCAGGTTTAGGCTTGCCCTTTCACACATGTAGCTCAACACAGGAGATTGATCATGTCAGAGGTGATCTCATTTGGTCGACTAAAATACAACCCATTTGTCAAGCCATCGATTGATAGATGTGGGTAGAAATACAAATAAAAATCCATCAAACTCTAAATGAACTGTATAAGCTGCAGTGAATTCTACTTGTGAAACCTCAATTATTTATAAATAAACTTAAAAAGGCCAATGTAACATTTGAATAGATGTTGCGTTATTCATTATACCTAAATGACAATAACAGACTCAAAGCCAATCAGTATCTACTTGCACTCATTCGTATGATTTCCAAAAAATAAAAACAGCAAAGCAAAGTGGATTTCTATGCAAGTGTACTAAGTTTATCATTTAAACACAAGGCACTTCTAAAGGCAATACTAAAAACAAACAATACTAAATACAACACAACAATTATGCTATTTATTAGACCTAACAGGAAATATACCAATTCTAATATCCCTTTGTATTGTGATTTGCTGCGCCAGGTTTTTTTTTTTTAATACATTCGCCCATCCAACCTATTAATAGAGCCAATCCGCTTCACCAAACTCAACTGTATAAATCAACCACCCCGACCCCCCTAAATGCTGTATTCTGTCCACTGAGACTTTAACGGGAGCTTATTGATCAACCAACCAGAAGGTCGAAGTTCTCATCTTCTGAAAAAACCTTACCTCTTCTTATCTCTATTGTTTCTTATACCTTTAGGGGTAAGCAATACTTGGAAGCTTAGTCAGGGATTCATGACCTGTATAAATAGATATTCATGACTATCGTTATTCTATAGTATTATCACAATTGTGACTTCAGCCCTTCTCGACCGAAGTTTCCACATCTAGTCGTCCTATCAGTTGGACACTATAGTTGCTGTATTTATATAAATTCCCCTTCTTCATCCCCCTCGGTAAGGTACAGCACATTTCACACGCAGAGGCAATTCAAAGTGCTTTACATTCTCATTTACACATAATAATAAGACAACAGAGAGGAACACAATAAATAAACATAATGGAATAACAGATTCATAAAAACAATGCATTAATGAGATACAAAATAGTTTAAAAACGACATTGTAAATACGGTAGGTGCTAAAACAAGTTAAAAGGCTTCTGGGTAAGCAGCTCTAAAAAGTATTGTTTTTAGCCTCGACTTAAAAGAACTCAGAGACCTCAGGTTTTCTGGAAGTTTGCTCCATTTGTGGGGAAGCATCAAAACTAAAAGCAGCTTCGGCGTGTTTGGTTCTGAGCCGGGGAACAATAATGGGTAAGCCCGCCCCCGATGATCTCAGAGCTCTGGGGGGCTCGTAACAGGGCAACATGTCAGA
Source organism: Notothenia coriiceps (assembly GCF_000735185.1). NCBI lineage: Eukaryota > Metazoa > Chordata > Actinopteri > Perciformes > Nototheniidae > Notothenia > Notothenia coriiceps. The sequence continues at coordinate 66,343 of NW_011337360.1, forward strand.
CATATATTGGGGTCCCAAACCATTTAATGCTTTTATAAGTTACCAATATAATTTTAAAATCGATTCTGTAAGCTACTGGTAGCCAGTGCAGAGATCTGAGTACTGGGGTGATGTGTTCTACTCTTTTTGTTTTGGTCAGAGACCTGTAAATACACTATTACAGTAATAGTAGTGTTTGTTGTCCAAAGCCAACCGCAATAAAAACATCATCAACACTTAGTCATTGTGAATCATCCGGACAATTCACAGATGGGCTCAATCTGACATTTCACATATTTTGTTCTGGGACTCTGGCAGGGGAAAGTCTGGTCAATGTCCGGTCCAAATAATTGGGATATTTGGGTTTTCACATTCTGCTCTTCTGGGTAACGTCTCTATAGTTTCAGGGTTGCAGCGCAGGTGTGAAAGGCTCTCCGGTGAAGAGAAGTCAGGTTGAAATCTGGATTGAAATGGGAATATGTTGAATGAAGCGCCATTTTTGTTGCCGGGTCCCCTTTGTGTTCTGTTTTCTCCCCATCTTCTTTAGTCGTCAATGCGTTTCCTGCCTGACAACATTAATCTCCATCTGTGGTTTGTTTATGATGTATGTAGTGTATGTACTTTTATTGTGCGTCTGAATAATGCACAAGCAGTTGTAATGCACACACTGTACAGTATTCCCAATTCCCACAACATTCATGCCTAATGAGGGCGCCTATAGGTTGAACTCTAGAAGCCCTCGTGACTATTTACTTTTGTTAAGTGTGATGGCATCATTATGTAGAGCTTTTTAAATAATTAAAAACAGAAGAGCTGAAATAATAGGATCATTATTTGACTGTTTATTTTATTTAATAAGAAAGTCATCTGCATACATTTGCAAATATTGCACTATGCTGCTTTTCTACCTCTTATGTGATCGTACCCTTATTATATATTTGTGTTTTGGACTGTAGGAGATTAGGCTGGCTATTGTTTTAAAAAAATTTACATTTTGTAGAGCGTTCCTCTTTTCAGTATCATCAGAAGGATTGGTAATATTAAAAAAACAAAAACCTGCTGAACTATCCAACAGGGGCTCATGAGACATAATGGACCCCTTGAAAGTTTAAATGTATCATATGTTGTGCTAATGGCCGAAATGATTGCTGTGTTAATACATTTTCAAAAGGCGCGTTCACACCAAGTACTTTTCCCACAAAGGTCCCTGAGAACTCTTTAGTTCTCATGAACTAAGTACAGATCGCGTTCACACCGGAAATTAGTTCCTGGGGGTGGATTAGGCAAATGAAGCCGCTGACGTCACTTCTTCTTCTTCTGCTTTGGGTTTACTGGCAGGCCGCAAACAACTTCACGGCGTATACTGCCACCCGGAGTCTCCGGCCGGAAGTCCCTGGAGTTAGGGACTGGCTTCAGTAGAAGCTGCTGGGACTCCCAGCAGCTTCTACTGAAGCTTTCCGAGTAAAACGGAAAGAACGCCGACACCTCCTCATCTCCACCGCTCCCATGTTTTATTTTGTGTTGTCATAAGTTAGTCTCTATGCGTTACTGCACTGGGCTAATGCTAATGCTAATAATGCTAATGCGAGGATAATAAAATGGCGGCTTCGCAAAGGTTTTTGGGAGTTTGACGGGGCGTGGTTTGCAATCCGCCCAGCCAATCAGACACAGGAACCTTTTTCTCCCACGAAAGTCCCTGCTCTCTAGCAGGGAATGAAAAGGGGGTAAAAAAGGTTATCTAGAACTAATTTAGTTCCTGGGACTTTTTGGTGTGAACGCAACTAAGTTGCGTTCACACCAAAAAGTCCCAGGAACTAAATTAGTTCTAGATAACCTTTTTTACCCCCTTTTCATTCCCTGCTAGAGAGCAGGGACTTTCGTGGNCCCAGCGCATAGAGACTAACTTATGACAACACAAAATAAAACATGGGAGCGGTGGAGATGAGGAGGTGTCGGCGTTCTTTCCGTTTTACTCGGAAAGCTTCAGTAGAAGCTGCTGGGAGTCCCAGCAGCTTCTACTGAAGCCAGTCCCCAACTCCGGGGACTTCCGGCCGGAGACTCCGGGTGGCATTATACGCCGTGAAGTTGTTTGCGGTCTGCCAGTAAACCCAAAGCGGAAGAAGAAGAAGTGACGTCAGCGGCTACTGTGTTCACCTGTTGCCCTTGTGTTTCTCCTCCCCTGCCCGGCTGTTTCTCGTCTTGTGATTACCCCTCGCTGTCTTTAGTCTTGTCCTGTGTTCAGCTACCTCGTGCCTTGTACCTTTNCCGACACCTCCTCATCTCCACCGCTCCCATGTTTTATTTTGTGTTGTCATAAGTTAGTCTCTATGCGTTACTGCACTGGGCTAATGCTAATGCTAATAATGCTAATGCGAGGATAATAAAATGGCGGCTTCGCAAAAGTTTTTGGGAGTTTGACGGGGCGTGGTTTGCAATCCGCCCAGCCAATCAGACACAGGAACCTTTTTCTCCCACGAAAGTCCCTGCTCTCTAGCAGGGACTGAAAAGGGGGTAAAAAAGGTTCTCTAGAACTAATTTAGTTCCTGGGACTTTTTGGTGTGAACGCAACTAAATCGTAGTTCTCAGGAACCTTTGTGGGAAAAGTACTTGGTGTGAACGCGCCTAAAGTAACTAGCTATTGTAGTAAAGTAAAAGTACAGTATTTCCTTCTTAACTTTAGTAGATTAGAAAGAGTAAATGCTTAATAATGTCACAAGTACTACCTGCTGGATTACTTTCTTCTACTGCTGGTCAGATTTTGTAACTGTTGTAACTGCAAAGAGCTATTTCTATGTCTTAAATCTTTTTGAGCTGTTAAAATAATTATGAGCAAGCATCACGTCCGGTTGTATTCCTGGCAGGAAGCAGCAGAACTCAAACAGTGCAGCTCATTCAGGGACAAACGCTCGACACCCTGAGGAAGTCTGTGAAATGTTACGTTTGTTTAGGCTGCCTTCCATGCTTCCTTGAAACCCATTTCAAATCAACTCAAACACATTTCTGAATCGGTGTTTGCTTTCCTCATTGAGTCAACATTTTTCAAATTACAAAAGATAAAGCTTATTTAAAGACATCTCCAACAGCAATGAATTCAGTTTCTTGTATTGTACATGTATTTGTCCAGTGTCCAAGTCCAGTTGTATTATTATGTATGCGTTACGTGCACACATACAAAGCGCCTGTCAGTGAATGTGTGCTCCAGTAGCACTTGAGGAAAACTAGAAGCAAAATGTAAAGGACAAAAGGGAGGAAGAAACGTTCAGACGGATGAAAACTGAGAGGGGGATAATGGAGAGCACAGATAAAAGAAGAAACAGAATCTGGGTTGGGGGAAAAAAAAAAAGAGGGAGAGGCGGCATAAAGGGCACCGAAAAAGAGGAAGAGACATAGTTAGCATGGAGTGTGTGTGTGTGTGTGTGTGTGTGTGTGTGTGTGTGTGTGTGTGTGTGTGTGTGTGTGTGTGTGTGTGTGTGTGTGTGTGTGTGTGTGTGTGTGTGTGTTGGTGTGGCCGGATTGTGAGGACAATTCGCATGGATTCACACCAGCATTATAAGGGCATTTCGACTTGTGAAGACAAAACTGGTGTCCTCACAAGTCGCGCAGTGTAGAAGCACTTATCAACATGTAAATAAAACCCTCCCGCTTTTTCTCGGTATGTCGTAATAAACCGCCTATACCTGATTTCTAGTGTATATTTGTGTGTGCTCATTGTGTATAAAACGCTCGTACAGCCGATTCATGGTATTGCAGTTTCATACACATTTCCCTCTCATTTAC
>NW_011337361.1:0-3298 GCF_000735185.1 Notothenia coriiceps
CACACACACACACACGCACTGAAAATACAAGCAGAATGACTGACTGCACCAACATCTATAGTGTTTTCATCACACACCAAACAGAGAGCTAATGACACACACACACACACACACACACACACACACACACACACACACACACACACACACACACACACACACACACACACACACACACACACACACACTGAAAATACAAGCATAATGACTGACTGCACCAAGATCTATAGTGTTTTCATCACACACCAAACAGAGAGCTAATGACACACACACACACACACACACACACACACACACACACACACACACACACACACACACACACACACACACACACACACACACACACACACACACACACACACAAATACAGTACATCCGTTTGAGTCATCGCGATGACACAATGAATAGTATCTCTTGGAGGCTTTAAAACACACACATACATACAGACACACATAGGAAGGAAACAAATGTAGGCTGTGTTGTGTCATCACACACACACACACACACGCACGCACGCGCACACAAACACACACACAATTTTCCATCTCCTCTTGCGTCTTCATTTTTTCGTCATCGGACGCACATGCATTAACACTTACTGCACGGTTATTGTCATTTCTTTTTTACCAGTCGCAAATCAAATGGTGTGTCTCCTTGTGACCCACACACTTGCACAAAGTGTGTGTTTGTGTGTGTGTACACCGATGTGTAATTCATGCAAACAGCACAGCGTGAAGTCAGAGCTGCGGCTCACACTGTCACAGGCTGAAGGAGAGGGAATATCAGCAAAGGTGCAAAAAAAAACAAGAGCGAAGACTAACCGAGTGATAAAGTCTTAACGTGAAAATATGCGTGGTTCATCACAAGTAGCTTATCTTAAATCGTAGCTACTTAGCTCACACCATTCCATTTTCTCTTTCATACATTTGTCTCTTTTTATCCCCCCCCCTCTCCCCCCTCACTCAGACAGCAATTGTAAAACTCAGACAGTTTCGGTGCCATCTTGGAGGTGGTTTCTATTTTTAGGGCTGTCTTTAGGCTCATTGTGCTGAGATGAAAAGTGAGCTAAATGCACTGAATTGGATGATTCACACAACTCCCAATCCGTGTCGGCCAAAAGAATTACAGGAAGAAGCGGGGTTGTCCATTTCAGGCACTGGACCGCTGCGTTCTCGGGCCAACAAACAGCCACTCTGTCAGGAAACCCCACGGGAGCGGAGGAGACGGATGACATTTTCAACCGTGTTATCTTCCAAAGCTCCCCTTTTCACTTTCAGTTCAGAGGTCAAAGCTTTAACATCTGCCAGACAGTTCTGCAGGAGATCACAGGCTTTTTCAAGAGCTGTTGAGGTGAGTCCAAGGGCTGCGTTTACATCTGATGAAATCCTGACTCAATTTCAAAGCTCCTTCTCTTGTTCTCTCTCACTTTGATGCATCATTCATCAGAAATACCCAATAATTCTACTTGGGACCAAGAAAAGGAACATATTGGAACATTTGTGAATAGGACCATTTTAGTTCGATTTACAGAAGCAGGAATAAGTCCAGGAAATGAGTTAGCATTTTAGCACTTCTGGGTGCCCTCGTCTTTTAACTGTTTTTTGGCCTGGTCTTAAGAAATATCCATGTTTTGTTCTATGACATAACATATAATAATTATAATAATAATAAAGGATTACATTTTTTATTAGAGCGCTTTTACAGGTGCTCAAAGCGCTTTACAAATACACATTACACATATTAGACATGTAAGAGTCATTACTGTGGACATTACCCACAGGAGCAAATGCGGGTAAAGTGTCACAACGGCCTGACGCAGTGGCGGCCGAGGCGGGATTCAAACTGGAGTTCACCAACGCCCCTTGATATGATGACCAACGCTCTAACCACTGCGCCAAAACCGCCCCAACAACATATGTCAGTAATTACCCCATTGGGGAAATTTCCGAAGCTTTAAGTGCCAAGAAAATCCTATTGCTTTTAGTCGCGGGAGCCCTTGAGATGGTTACTTCTTGGTCGGTTATTAATGCCCCACTCTATAGCCCTTAGTCACTCTCAAATTACTTTACAACACCAAAGAATAACACCCTCCAACCTTAGAGAAACTGATTACAAGGACATTCAAGGTAAATTAGCCTGTCAAATAACAAAGGTTTTGTAGAGTCATTAATCAACGAGCCTTCATCCATTTTGTACACAGCTGAAGTGTATTATTTAAACCTACGCCACATCAGGGCTGCTTCTCGCGGAGGCCTGATCCTGTGGGAGTCAGCAGGCAGTGTGTACCGGAGACAGCACCACGGACAGCTCCCATGATGCCCTGGATATCACCGGCAGAGGACCTGTCCATGGTGCTGACTTCTGTCCACGCTGCCTGCTGTGTTCACTGCCTGTGGGACGTTTGAGCCAATGACGACCCCTGTCTAACATCTCATTCCGCTTGTTAGTAGTTTTGCTAATTTCTCACGGTTGCCTTGCTATTGGAGCCATTTAGATCTTTTGAATTTATCATGAGAATATCTACAATACGTACTTTGAGTTATAGTTAAAAGTATGAATAATCAAATATATAATTAGACGATACTCATGTAATCCATTCATTATATAGTAATTTAAAAAAAACGGGTATTTCTTTGTGAATTAACGTCACACTCCACCTATTGTAAACGAGGCCGCTGATAGTCTTTAAACAAACAAAGCTCTAGGTCTACAACTTTGTTTGCTGTCTTCATATTGGCCTAGCCAAGAGAGGTACATTTGACTTGGGGCGTTTTCAGAATAAAACATCCTAAGGTCTAAAATTACACATTTATAACAGAAAGCCTGCATTGCAAACTAAGGTTGTGGCATTTTGGAAGACATGCACATTTTCTAGGAGAGAATATAACAAAATATGATGAAATGTAGGATCCAACATTTATTTAGCTTGCCCCATACTATCTAAGACAAATCTGATAACTTATATATTGTACCTTTTTGATTTGACATTTTGTATTTAGTTAGTCACTGAAATGCTAAAAAAAATGTAATCCTTCTTTGAATTAATTCCACGCCTGCGGTATCTTGTCAATACTTAGCTTTAATACTGAAGCCAAATAAGGATGGACTTGTGTGTGTGGTGTGTGTGTATGCATACTGTATATCCTCTTGTTCACAGCAGCCATACCTTTTTATTGAGCCCTTTTTAACCTGACATTCAATGTATGAAAAAAGGTTGCCTGGACGGAGAGGACACACAATCACACGCTTGAATAACTCTCCATTCCCTATACAAAAATATACAAAAATCCCCCCC
>NW_011337361.1:3327-25618 GCF_000735185.1 Notothenia coriiceps
TTAAGTCACCGCCTCCCACAGCCTCACCCCCCGCCCCAACCTCCCCCCCTCCGCATTTACAGTCAGTCCTTGCCCTCACTTCACTGCCCTGCGCTATACACACATTAGCACGCAAACACGCAAACACACTCTGCAGGTTCATTTCGATCGATGCTGAGATGAGGTTCTGCTTAATTTATTCATCAGAGCGTCCCCGCTAGAGGTCCAGGTGTCATCCTATCTATTGGCATGTGGTGGATTTAAAGCGTATTTGAGTCAGCACTCCTCCCCTCCTGGCCCTCCTGCATTAACACACATAATGCTAAATCAACAGCTCCCTGAAAGCCCGCTAAGTCCTCTAACCCTGTAGAGACAAAGGGAGAAAATGAAAGAAACCGGCATGGGCTATATACACACTTACACATTCACACTCAACACTTCACACACACACGCACGCACGCACGCACGCACGCACGCACGCACGCACGCACGCACGCACGCACGCACGCACGCACGCACGCACACACACACACACACACACACACACACACACACACTGAAAGGACTGGAACACTTTGAAGTGTGAGATATTAAGGAAGGGCAGAGAGGAGGATAAAATACTTTATGTTTGGACAAGTGTTAGCTGGGGACCTGAGAGAGAGAGAGAGAGAGGGAGGGAAAGTGCTTCCTTTCCTCGCTAATCCCTCTTTTTTTCTTCCTCCTCTTCTTCACGTCTTTCCCTCCTTCTTCATCCCTCGTTAGCATTTGAGCTCCGGCCTCAACGGCATGTCACGGTGCAGGAGCCTAATGGCTAATCATGGCAGGCTGAGCAATGATGGCCAAACAGCCTCTCGGGACCTGACTCAGCTCCTGAAGGCGCGGGAGTCTTTTCAAGCAATGATGACAGGGAGTTTAGAACGAGGAAAGAGATATCTGTTTTCATAAATTAGGCCTGATTTGCCCTGGAAGTTAAACCATAGGGTACATGCTTCATCAACGTGTACTGTAGCTTTTCCTTTATGTGTTAAGAATGACCTATACACTTAGTAACTTTACATTTCTTCTTTCATGGTTGGATACGTTTATCAAAACACCTGCCATTCAAACATATAATGACTATCATTGCTATTCATGCCAGGAAAAGCTGTCGATATGTTTTTATTATTGTTTAAGTATGACCTTCACTTTCGTGTTTTAGGCATTTAGTAATTGTATTATTTGTTTTTTAGGTTCTAGAAGCAGAGTCATGAGCCGTTTCTCAATCGCGAGGATGCTTGCTTGGCAGCACATGTCTTCCGAGTGCTTCAGAAGCTAGGCAAGAATCCTTCCTGGCATTCGGAAAACAAAGAGTGGAACAGGCTAGCAAGTGTGCAGGTGTACGTTATATGAGAGGCCCCACCTTACATTTCCCGCCACAGATTTGGGGAAATTGGTCCGTGCGCAAAGCATTGTGGGGATTTGAAGGACGCGAAGTCTACCCATGTGCAGCCTCGAAATTACCCCAAAACCAAGGACGCGGCCTCGGTGGAATTCCAAGTATGCTGGAGATTGGAACAGTCCTTCGGCGGCACTCGATGACGTAGCATCCTTGAAATATTGGCTTGGAAGCCAGTTTCCTCGCGATTGAGAAACGGCCATGGTGTTGAATGGTGGCTATTTGGTAGTCTTCACCATCACATACATTCACACTGGAATAACTGAGCTTATTTAAATTCTTAATATTGGATATTTTTCAATTGACACATAGCTAAATTAGGTTTTTCAGTTGGTAAGTGGGTCGAAAGAATCACATTGCCACAGTAAATTTAAAATGTGGTTCATAATTCAGCTAAACATTGAAGGATTTCAACTTCAAAACTACTTTTAGACAAAGATAGGAAAGGCGAGATGTAACTGTATCATCAAGGATCAATTTGTGCGAGATAAATAAAAAACCTGAGGGAAGTGCAAATGCTAAATGACGGTGAGCCTTGGTTACCTTTTGGGCAGCTCTTACAGAACAACTAGCATACAACAATGAAACACGTCTTTATTTAATGGACATGTAATTGTAACAGGACATATGATGCCTTGAAGTTTCCAAAGAATACCAGGTGTAAACAAGAACATCTAATCTCAGTCATTTATACAAAAATACAAAATAGCTTTTTTAACCAAAGCTGGCCATCATTTATATTAAAGGAACTACTTTACCTCAAATCTAGCCTTAAACTGGAATTTGTTGTCTCCACTTATTAAACAGACATTTTAAAATGTGTTAGTCTGCGGTTAGCCTCATGCTAGCTCCGTGCTGCTTCCTTTACCAGCTGTGTTACTTGCTATGCTAATTTAGATTTGGCTTATTCGTTCGCGTGCTAAATTAAAAGGTCAACACTAGCCGTGGGCAACTGATAGAAGGCGCTGTTTGTAAAATGTTGTTGCCGCCTGAGCTCGAGGGGTTGGTTTCTGTGTGTGTTTAAACGTCTGGCTGTGGTCTGTGTGTGTGTGTGTGTGTGTGTGTGTGTGTGTGTGTGTGTGTGTGTGTGTGTGTGTGTGTGTGTGTGTGTGTGTGTGTGTGTGTGCGTGCGTGCGTGCGTGCGTGCGTGTGTGAAGGTGGTGCTGCTGTTGGTGCTAATGGATTCACTGAGAGAAACACTGCTGGCCATGATGTCAGCAGGGGTGTGAAGGCAACGGTAGGGCGACACTTGGTGTGTGTGTGCGTGTGCATGTTACGGTGTGAATGTGGTAAAGGCGAGGGAATAACAATGTGAACACTTTTATCAATTTAGACCAGCGGGAGTGAGATGGAGACTATTAAAAGAGAAAGGGTGGGGGGCTACAACGGTATAAAGAAAGTAACAAACTAAGAAAGAGTAGAAGGTGAGAGGAATGGATGGCGAGAAAGCCATGTTGTTTCTTACACGACCACTAGAGCACCTCTAGTGGTCGTGTAAGAAACAACATGCACTTTAAAACGTGTCTCTGGGTCGTAATAAGGGCATGAACAATCGGCCTATATGGTCGTTTTTTGTAGGAGGACAGGCTGCGAGAAAGACAATGAACGACTTATTTGTCGGAGTGAAAGGGGACGATGCAGGGTGGGTTCAGGTGGAGAAAAAAAAGGTCAGACAGAAGACATTTGAGAAACTGTTTAGTGAGAGAGGTAAAGGAGAAATGCACATTGCTGGAAAAGTAATGGTGGGAACAGCGGATTTTAAAGGGGCCTTTTATGCTTTTTGGGGATTTCCTTTTCCTGGATTGTCTTATATATGTTTTTGTGCTTGTAAAGTTTCTCTGACATTGACAATTAGGATGTTTAAAATGTACAGAGAAGTGCGGACAAACCTAAAGTTAGAGATAGTATAAGTATTTGTGCCCAAGGTTCGACGATTGGACAGAGCAAATATCCCAAATCTGACCTTTGACATAATTAACAACTTGAAAATTACGAATTCCCCCTGAAACACACAAAAATTACAAAGCAAACTAAAGCTGTTTTGTTTGTTATCATCGGTATTATACTATTGTGGCACTCATAATGATACAATGAATGGCCTCCTAACTACTTAACATTTCGCTGCTCCCTGGGGGGAATTTGGGGTTTGTTGAGACCAAAACAAACAGGAGGGATGAGGACAATAAGGAATCAAAGGATTATAAAAGGGAGATTAAGGAATGAGATAAAGGGGGCAGTGGCACGAAAGGTTAAGAATGACGATTAAATGATGCACTGGTTTTTTTTATGTTACTTAACCTGCTCAACAATACCCAAAAGTGAAGAAGAAGAAGGGGGGATGTGAAGTCAAGAAGTCAAGCAGGGACAATAGAAAACGGGGCTCAGGTTAGATAACGTCAGATAGGAGGTTTATTCATTTCTAAATTAAAACCGTAGGGGTAATTTGACTTGTCAAAATAGCCTTTAGAGATAGTGGTGGATGTTCTGGAATATACTGTATATTAATTTGCATAATCAGCAGACTTATTGATCTACTGCTCCCTAGTTGGAGGCACTTCAGAAATTGCCTGTTTGGACTTTGGCAGACTGTCCAGAGTTGATAATGAACAATAGGTTTGCTTTTAGCTTTTAGTGTAATCACAAAACGTAATGCATGAATTGGTTGGATCTCTAAAATAGAGTCCATGCCTAAGGCTATTAGTAGAAGCATCAATATCCTTCCAAATAATACTGAATGCAACACACTCACAGTATACTTTGCAGATGATTTATGCAGTGCACCCTCTCGTACATTTACCGATTGTTGTCATGCGTGTACAGAAAACTCAGAAAACCTGCACACAGGGAAATACAATTTAAAGTTAGATCGTGGGAGAAACAGAAACACTTGAAGAAGAGAAAGATACTGACACAAATAGAGAGCTGGAGGACAGATATTGCCTATATACAATCTCATTGCAGGATCAAGCAACACCAAAACGTGTTAATGCAACATACTGAAGAGACCTGAGTCTTCTCTTTGTGGGAGATTCTTTGCATTGCATGCCAGTGTTTACACACACTTTTGTTCGTGTATGTGAAACATTTTGACAAAATGATGTGTTGGATAACGGCATAGATATTTAATTATTCCTCCTTTGCTCTGAATTAGTAATATGAGGGAGATATAATGCACTCTTTGCATTTGAAATCACAGACTACCAGCTGTTGATGTTGCATTAGATTACAACACTATGGTCATTCATTTTAAGCTCTTTATTTCACATTGTTGCCACAGTAACAGCTATTCATGCTTTGCTTTCTTTTGTTCACACAGTGTGGATAAATAAAGTAGAAATTAAATGTTTTTTTCTCCAAAAATATGCTTGCCTATAATATTTCTTGTAATTGTGTAATGGGAGAATTTGGCTATTATGACCAAGTGTAGTGTGTAGCTGCAGAAAACCATGACTGAAAATCAAAAGCTTTATTGACATGACCATAATGACATACAGTATTGCTAAAGCCCCTGTCACACTGTCCTGAAATTGACACCAGAGGTTAATGTTCGTGTTGAATTCGTGTGTCCATTTTGCCCTTCGTAAAGGCACTCGTGAGGGCATCTTGTCAAATCGTGTCATATTCGTCTGATCATCGGGGCGAAAAATGCCCGATGGCACCGATGATCAGACGAAGATGACACGAAATTGAACCTTCGCAAGGTCCTTATGCAATTTTTTGGCATGCCAAAGATCACAATCTTAAGGCCGTTAGCACAGAACTCTAGCTACACTGATCGATATACTCATTGGATCTGCACAAACAAGTTTAGATAACATCCTGAGAGTCCACACTGAGCGATCAGAACTCTTGACAGGGGAAGCAAATACAGACAACACACGACGTAGCAAAACACGGAGATATGCTCACCTTAGCTGTTATTCTGATCAAAAGTCGTGTTCAATGGCATTAAAACGCGGCTGAAGGTTAATCCATAGCAATGTGTCTGTCACTTTGAAAAAATTATTGATAATCCATAATTCAATTTTTATGCAAAAATTAGCTGCTAATGGTAGCCACCAGAGGTTAGCGCAGCTTCCGGTTTTTCTACGCCTCTCTCACTCCTTATTTGGTAAGCTGTGTGTGTATGGGGAACTTTCCCTCGATTCCATTGGCTCTGACGGTTAGAAAGAGATGTCAATCAGCAACATCGACCAAGGGGGGCCAGAGATATGGAGAATCCACCCAAATGGCCCCAGAAGAGTTTTTTTTTTGCTAAATCTCTCTAAAAAGGTCAAATATCACTTGTTTTGCATCAATCTTGATACAGGGTACTTATTATATGTTGTACTTTGGATTCCTAAAGCTTTTAGTCTACCATCCCATCATTCAAGGGTGGGTTTCACTATAAGTAAAAAATAATGTTTGGACGGACACTATCATTTACAGTTTTTGACTATGTTCAATCTGAATTTTCTTTAAAATAAAAAACATCTATATTGATTCTGACTTTTCTAAATCCAACTCACAGGTTTACTATTACTTTGAGAAAAAAGATTATTAATTTAACCCTTTTATAAAAGAAGATATGGTCATTTGTTCTGGGAATGTCATTTTCGAGCCTGAGACCTGAAAAACAGGCTCAGTGCTTAACAGGTTAAGTACACTTACAACAAACATTTATACATTTTGACAAAAGCAACATTTTTTTTCTCTATTATATTTCATCACAATAGGAGTCTTTTCAATCGTGGATACATTATCATATTGAATTAGCCCCCAGCCTTACTTACACTTGAGGATTCTTTTTACTCAAACCCACCCTTACCACAGTTTCCGAACAGGAAATGAAGCCTTTCTTTACCTCCCGCAGCATGTCGGTGATGTTCCTCGTTTGATTGACAGTAGTCCTCTGCTACAGTGACCTAGGAATGAGCCATCTGGTCTTAAACAGCCTGCAGCGGCTGTTAAAATTTCTGGATGATATCAAAAAATTGGATCAAAATGTGAAACTAAGTTTGTAGTGATTTATTTAAGCAAAGGTCAAAACTGTCCCCCCCCCCCCACCACCACTTCTCTTCTCCCTTCTCCCTTTTCTATTCATCACATTTAAAGCGCTGACATGCCCGCCCCCAACGCTATCAATTAAACATACTGTCAACCAGCACATCCACTCTCCCTTTTATTCTCCCATAACTCTCCATTTCTCTCTGAATCGAGCCAAATTTAAGACATTCATCCGTAATGTTGAATTTGGTCATTTCAAAATGAGTGTTTGACATTATATTCTCTACATTTAATTAATTTAACTGACACTTTTATCCAATACAACTTGCAAACAACTATGAAAATACAAATTCAGAATAATAAGAAACATGTATTTTTTTCACGTTAGCTAAACCATTACAAGTGCTTCATTAGCATTAGCTTCAGAGTGGGCTTAACCTCGTAAATGCCATCATGCCGCCATTGTTTTTGATTGACATGCCCGTCCTCATCGTTATCAATTAAACATGCTGTCGACCAGCAGATCCACTCTCCTTTTTGCTTCCGTAACTCCCAGTTGTTATCCTCCTTTCCAATTCTTCCTTGTGTAAATTTACAACATTTGGTCAAAATAAATTCTCACGTTGAATTTGGTCATTTCAGTATCTGTGTTTTTCATTACATTTTTTAATTTAGCTGACTCAGAACACCAAGAAATTGTTCACTTTAGGTAATCCAATGTCCAATGTCCTGGGGCATTAGCTTCAAATGGGCTAAACCTTGTAAATGCCACACATTTTCTTTCGGTTACGGTTTAAGGGCAAAGGTGTTTTACAATGACATATTCAACACATAGTAACCCTCTCTGCTGCTCTATCTGTGACACAAATCACTACATCCCGATGAGTTGGATATAATCTGTTGTCATTATGTCGTGCGAAATGGGACCAACCTGAGCTAAAGTGCATACAACTAGGACATTTACAGCTGCGATGCACAGAGCTGTAATGAGAGGTAGGGTATAGTTTCACTGCATTAAGAAAAGCCATGCTGTGCTGAAATGATAAAGAAAACACGCCACAGTGGTAATTCCCCATGGGACGTCCATGATGATGGTAATGCGCATAAAGAAACATCTGCAAAACATCCTTACGGCTTTTAAGCAATCATGCTAATTGAGCTTCGAAATCATTTGCATACATAAAAATGACAATCAGGAGCAAACAAACAAAAAAGGTCACAAACTAGCTGCACTTACCAAGAGAGTTGTCATAGCAACCAGTGAAATGGAAATACAGCTAGAATTACGGGAGTCGTCAGCGCACTTCGAATGTCGCTTTCGACCAATAGGATTGCACGGATGGAAAGGACCCGTTGTATAATTTATCCTATCTTTTACTCCATACAGCTGTGGCAGTGTCTGGTTTACTTGGCAGAGACTGTGGCCAATTCCAAGGAGAGGAGGGGGATGAGCCCTGCTCTTTATTTATTCAGCTTTTAATGTTGAGCAGGAGTTGGGCTGCACCCATTTTGTCTGAGTGAGAGAGTTTATCAGCGGAAAAATTACATATATTTTGGCTGGGAAGGAAAATTGCAGTAAGATTTTACATACAGTAGAGAGGACATTTAAATAAATGGTGGTAAAAAATGGGAGTATCTGTAAAGGCAGGCTGCACCATCAATCTGAAAAATAATCATAAAGAAGTGCTCTAACCAGTCGTTGCAGGAGCTCCCCCCTGCCAACGCAATGCATCAAAGACCCATACATGCACTTATGCAACTGGGCTTTCCAATCATTTCTGACATAGAAATCATATTGATAACACTCCTAGTTCAGGGTGTATTATTGCGCTGGCCTTTTCCAACATGTGCTGTGCTTTGCTCCGCTGCTCCAGTGTGATGTGTGCAGCGTGTGACTGCAAGTCTATAATTCATAAACATATGCACTCTTCCCTTTGAAATCTATCCATAATTGATTCTGCCAGTCCCACTGTAGAGATGGTTACAGGGCGATCCATCTCTCTGACTCACTGCCGAGTGTGTGTGAGCGAGAGCATCTGGGTGTGTATGCTCAT
Organism: Notothenia coriiceps; assembly: GCF_000735185.1. Taxonomy (NCBI): domain Eukaryota; kingdom Metazoa; phylum Chordata; class Actinopteri; order Perciformes; family Nototheniidae; genus Notothenia; species Notothenia coriiceps. The sequence continues at coordinate 11,782 of NW_011337361.1, forward strand.
GTGAAAAAGAGACTTGAAAGAGGGTTGGAGAAAGACTCCTAATGTGAGAAAGGAGCATGGCGCAGTGCAGTGTAAAGTGCAGTCTCTCCCTCTCTGTCTCCCTCTCTTTTTTTCAGATACCTCCCTCGCTGGTTTCTAAGGGAAACAAAGAGCTTTACTCACCTCCGCTGCCTCCATCCTTCATTTCTCTGGCTGCATTTCTGTCATTTTCTATTCTTTAACTGTGCCTCCATCTTTTCTCCCTCCCCCTGGCTGTTTTGCTCTATAGCTATAAAAATAGGTCCTCAGTCAGTGGCTGTGGAGCCATTAAACTGCTCTGAATGGCGATACACTCATTTGATTTCTTTTCTTTTTTTTGTAAATACCGTTGGCAATGAACGAAGCGGTGCTGTTCTGTGGTGGATTTGGTGCCTATACCGCCAGTAATGCCACCCAGGCTATGATGCAACTTGTGGTAAGTCACTGGAGGTTGGCCATACGATGAGTGTAGTGAGAGCAGATAGGGGAATATGATTTTCAGACTTTTGGTCAGTGACCTGTCTCTTGGTGGAATCCCTAGAGAATCATCAGAAGGAAGGGCAATGAGATAAAGTCAAGGAAATTGCTGTGAGGATGACGTTTCTTGCTCCTTGATCCAATGTATAGTCTTGAGAAAGGAAATGTTGTATTCAACTGTTAATGCTACATTTAGAGGTTATGCCAGCGGAGCGTAAATTAAGGAATACTTGATAGTAATAAAATACAATTTCCGATACCACAGAAAATACGTCAGTAAATACCCCACTTTCCTCTGTTAGCAACTACAACGGCAGTTGCTAACAAGGGACTACTTGGGACTGCTAAACTTCTTTACGTTGAACATTAGCCACCTTTAGCTTAGCGGTGTTGAGGTGATGTCATGCGTTTTGTTATCTTTGTTCGTTATTCTCGCGTCCAGGACAGAAGCATTAAAAGTAGGAGACCAATGGAGTCTCTGAGAAGGTTGAAATGGGTACTTTAATTAAAATGGCGTGGTAATGTTTCAAACAGAAGATGTTTCAGAGAGAGCTGTGTTCTCTGGCTCTCGAGAGCGAAGGAAGGGCGGAAGAACCACTTTTTCAGCTGTTATATATCCTCTGCTGGCTCCTCCCTGTGGGCCGGTTGGCGCTGCTGGGGGCCGGCCCTCCACGTCTTTAATGTCCGTTGTTGCGTTAAACAGAGGATTTCGACATTTTACATTCATTGCTTACTTCCACATGCCTTTTCTCCTTCATATCTCTTTCATAACTTTATATGTAACGCATGTTAACGGCGTCAATAGCCACTTTAATGATACTAATGGACGGTAGTCCCGGATGTCCTCATGAAGGATTTTCAGAATAAAAGCTTGGTATTGAGAACTTCCGGTTTTTCCAGAATAAAATAGCATTTAAACTGACAGTATGTTCTAACTGAATAATGCCATCAAAACATTGATTTTAATTTCTAACAGTTTATAGCCTAACGATTGAATGTATGCTTTAACTAAAAGTGGTTCGATTATCCTGCTGATGTATCATATCATAAACGTGTGTTCCCCACAGATCCTATTTTCTGATTACCATGTCCCCTTAGTCATAAGTCAGTTATTCCAAAATGACAAATCCCAATGCTTTTTGTTGAGGGTCCCCTTCTTTTGCTAACTTCTGGGTCAGCCTCAAAACAATACGTCATCACTGCAATACTCCATGAACATTGATTGGAAGTTGGTAAAGTAATGCTGACTTGTATGTTTTTGCTGAAGTTTGGCGAGGTAATTCCGAGGTGAGTGTGGCCGTGCGTCAATGATGATGTATGGTGGAGAGAGAGACCGGGCTGCTGGCCCAGGGAGCTAACGACTCCATCTGCTGCGCTCACACACACCATTAAAACCACAGCTGGAGACACACCTCTGCCTGTCTGCTGATGTCCGTCGCTCTTGCTGTCTGCACTCCGTTGCAAAGCGAATTTACTCCATTGGCGTGAAACACAAAAGTATCGCCTCGCCACAAACAAGCAGTAGAAAATGTTCAATAATGATTTCTAATTGATTACCCAATTACACCTGTTAGGCATCTCTTGGTTTTAATTGTTGATGTCTCTTCTGTCTTGTGCGGGAACAGCTTGATGCACATTACTGTCTCTGGATCTATTTTCTCTCCTCCTCCTGAATTATTAGTTCTGTTCTCCTCCTTTTTGTCTGTATGTTTATTCCTCTGTTTATCTTCTATTTTTTCTACATGTCTTTTTATATCTCCTCTCCCTCGCTGCCCTAATTTCCCAGTTTTGGTCTCTGCAATTCCCATCTATACACACACACCAACACACAGATGTGCAGAATTTACATATTTCCATACCTGCTTGCAGAGCTACTTCTGCAGTGTTTCTGCACCCGTTTCTTTTTACCCACGTTGTTTGAAAGATTGTCCTATTTTTGGCATGTTTAAATTTCCTTCATTTTATTTAGCAATATGTCTAATGGGCCCCCTTTCTTGCTTCGGGCTGTTGGTACCCCGATCTCCCCTATCTCCCTCCACACACACACACACACACACACACACACACACACACACACACACACACACACACACACACACACACACACAGTCTCTCTGTCTTATAACTCTTGGCAGACAGAGGCCCTGCACTTTTTCTGCTGACTTTTCCATTATTACAATATCTCCNTCTCCCTCGACACACACACACACACACACACACACACACACTCTCTCTCTCTCTTATAACTCTTGGCAGGCAGAGGCCCTGCACTTTTTCTGCTGACTTTTCCATTATTACAATATCTCCACTGTTGAATTATTCACTGCAGACGTTGCTATTTGAACACACACACAGTATATTTCCATGCGTTACACATGCTCACACACAGTATCTCTGTCAGAAACAAACACACCTACATACATACAGAAACAGAGATGCCCACAGACCAAGAGAGAACACACGGTTTAATATATGTACGCACACACACACACACACACACACACACACACACACACACACACACACACACACACACACACACACACACACACACACACACACACACACACACACACACAATGGGGACATTTCATTACCCATGTGTAAAATGCATGGCAGTTTAACAGTCTCTCAGTACATCAATCCTTCGATCCCCCATCTCTCACTCCACCCCACTACCTCCTGGATCCCTCGTGTATCTTCATTGTAATTTAATTACCCCATGGAGTCGCTCGTTTCCGTGCATAAAGCTCTGTGTGTTTGCTATGGACTTCTGTGGGGTTGTGTTTGTCTTTTTTTGTGTTTGTGTGTGTGTTATATCCAAATATGAGGCACAGTTGGTAGATTATTTTGGTTGCTTGCATATCCTAATGTGATGCTGTTATCGTTATAAATACCTAGGTTGTTTACTTTCACACTTTTTAATTCTTCCTGCAAAAACTCGAGAATATCCAATGTTGTATTGCTGTGAAAGCATCTCCCTTAAACAAATGTATTTATTTAAGCATCTTACCAAAAACTAAATGTTATACCAACATACCATGATAATCTTATAATATACCTTTGACATTTTTGGAGTTATTGTGGAAAAACAAGTGGAAAGAGCTTGAACGACTTGTAATGTAACTAGAACCAGAACCTCCTTAGGCGCGTTCACACCAAGTACTTTTCCCACAAAGGTTCCTGAGAACTCTTTAGTTCTGATGAACTAAGTACAGATCGCGTTCACACCGGAAATTAGTTCCTGGGGGTGGATTAGGCAAATGAAACCGCTGACGTCACTTCTTCTTCTTCTGCTTTGGGTTTACTGGCAGGCCGCAAACCACTTCACGGCGTATACTGCCGCCCAAAATCCCCAGCCGGAAGTCCCCGGAGTTGGGGACTGGCTTCAGTAGAAGCTGCTGGGACTCCCAGCAGCTTCTACTGAAGCCTTCCGAGTAAACGGCCAGAACGCCGACACCTCCTCATCTCCACCGCTCCCATGTTTTATTTTGTGTTGTCATAAGTTAGTCTCTCTGCGTTTCTGCGCTGGGCTAATGCTAATGCTAATAATGCAATGCGAGGATAATAAAATGGCGGTTTCACAAAAGTTTTTGGGAGTTTGCCGGGGCGTGGTTTGCATTCCGCCCAGCCAATCAGACACAGGAACCTTTTTCTCCCACGAAAGTCCCTGCTCTCTAGCAGGGACTGAAAAAAGGGTAAAAAAGGTTCTCTAGAACTAATTTAGTTCCTGGGACTTTTTGGTGTGAACGCAACTAAATCGTAGTTCTCAGGAACCTTTGTGGGAAAAGTACTTGGTGTGAACGCGCCTCTTGACATTAGCTATTAGCTTGTTAGGATAGCCTAGCACCGTCTGCTAACAGCTAATGTCAACTAGCTCTCCTTTTGCCAATTACAACATGGATATATTTTCACTGTTTTTTTCACAACTTGGTCAAAGAGTAGACTTCCTGTTACATCCCTATTGCTGAGATGTGATACTCTCATATCTGTATGGTAAATAAAAACATATTGCCACCAAGAGTTATCAGCTAGCCTCTGTCTTTAGCTAACAACATCTTTGTTCCAGTACCTCTAAACTGCTGGAAATAACGATGTTATATCTTATCTTCTGATATTATAAAACATAAAGTTGTGTTATTCCATGGCGTATTATTTCTTAGCCAGACACAGTGACTTCCTGGAGTTTTGTCATCAGACAGTCTCAAGGCAGCTAATCGCTAATTATTGAATAGTTAACACGGGCACCAGTTTGTGAATATCTCAGGGAAATAGATTGAAGAGATTTGATGACTGCTAGATAACGCATTATGGAGCCAATATCTCATGATTAGTCCTCTGGTTTTACAGATTCTGCATACTGACTACTTCCTTAATGAGTTTTTCCTTTTTAACTCAATCAGCCGTTAAATGGCAAGGACTGATCATTGCTACCAAAGTACAAACATATTAGTCACTATGTTAATAACAGGGAAGTGTGAAATCTGTCATCATTATTTTACCACACATTTTTGCCACTTATCAAATGAAGTAAGGAAACAAACTTTCAAACAGTTTGAGCATTGATTCATCCCACTCTCATCCATATGTCATATCATTTATTCAATCCACCATATACAGTGTGTTCCTTTGTTTCCTGTGTCTATCAGTAGCTGCCTGTCACTCTTCCTCTCTCTGTCACTCCCTCACACCCTCCCACTATAACTGTTGTTAAAGCCTCTGCAAGACTCTGAACGTGTTTCAAATGAAATTGCCGAAGCAGCAGCATAAGATATCTATCAAGGTTCGCCAGCCTCGGTGGAGTAAAGAGAGCTTCTTATTAAATCACATTAGCTCCATCGATTTCCGCGTTGGCTCGCTCGACTTTTTGTCTCTTTCACCAAATGAGCTTTTAACTCCTGGCTGGCCACAGCATTACTTAGTATATTACTGTAGGCAGACAGTAATGCTCCTGTACTGTAAAGGAGGAAGAGGGTGGCACGGTGCAGCCTGTGTTCTTCATCTTTGTGGTTTTTAATCGATTTCATTTTTCGTGTGTGTGTGTGTGTGTGTGTGTGTGTGTGTGTGTGTGTGTGTGTGTGTGTGTCTTCACAAATGGGTTTTTTATTGTTTAGCTTGAATTAAACTTTGAGTCCTAGACTAACTTTAGGGATTGCAGTGACGCTACCCATCACAAAACAGCCTGTTTAAAGCCACTGCCTTATAATAGCCACACACACACACACACACACACACACACACACACACACACACACACACACACACGGGTGAAATGAGGCTTTGAGGATTTCGTACAATTGCTGTGCTGAGTAGGGTTGTTACACACGGGCTGTCTTTATTCATTTTTGTATTTTCCACGTATCATCCCCCCTGTGAGTCATTTCCTATGTAAACTTACACATGCATTTGTCTCCACATGTGGCTCTATGTATTTGCATGTATCCATCCAGTGATTTTACTCCAGGGAGGTTAGGGGGAGTTGAGTTACATATTAGAGAATGACAGATGTTGGAGTCTAGCTGTATTGTCAGGCACTTCTCTGAGCAACCGGGCCGCGCTATTCCCAATGAAGTAGAAATCGATGGGAGTGTAAACGATAGGTGTTCTGTATCGACAAAGCAGTCCCCAGCTGACTCTGTGAACCAATACAAGTAGGGCGAAGCATGTTGCAACAAGGAGGAAGTATGTTAACACCTGAGATAAAAAGGCCTTGCTTAGCTAAAACTTTGGGAAAAACTTTGGGAAATTAAAGTTTAGTCTTCTTTGTTCATTTTCATTTCTGGGAATACATTCTTCTGTAGGGACACATTGGCATTGGGTCAAATAGCATGGCTACAAAAGCATTATTAATAAAAGAAGTACTTAAAAAGGATTAAAATAGCTATCATAATTATTATATGTGTACTGTCTGATTTATTCTAACATCATCCTGAACGGACAAAAAGAGACTTTCTGTTCAAAAGGATCTTCTTAAACATTTCTTAACCTAAGTTGGAAAGGACTGCTATCTTATTAGGTGAAATAAATAGTAAGTAACATTTGGAAAAAGACCTGTGCTTCATGATGTCTTTTATTTAATTAGCAAGTGGTTGTTTTTCTCATAATTGAATTTTCTCTGAATTCAATTTATTTACTTAAAATCCAATGTTCCAAGCAGAGGACTAACAATCCATCTGTGGGTGCATTTGGGCGAATGTCTTTTTGTAAATGTAATTTTGTAGTTGTCTGTAAACGTTATGTTATTTATGCTCTACTGTAGCCTAAAATGTCAACACTTCAATATAAAAAAAGACCTTACAAAATGATTAACAATATTATTAACTTACATTTCATGCAACAAATACATTTACTGATTCAAAAGGATGCAGATACAAACCAACAAACCTAATTAAAACACAGTCCTTCTGTATGAAGAAACTAAAAGTAACCCTATTAAAGATTTCCAAGAATTTGCAGTTTGTTCAGTACAGAAGGTGCATTCAGACATTCAGTTGAGTCTCATCTGAAAATCATTGGCGTTGATATCCTAGAAGTGTTGGGAATGTTTGTACGGGCACGTGTGTTTGAGCATTGACACGGGACGTTCACGTGCCAGTGAATAACAGGTCATGTGCACATGCGTGAGTAGGTCCGGCCTGTGTCTTCTTGACAGTGTTGTATGTCCATGTGTGTGTATGGATAGTTGGATAGAGAAAGACGGAGAGGTGTGTGTTCACGTACTGGAATTGATACGTGATGCAAAAGCATTTCCTTCTCTGAGAATGAGCACAATGAAACATATCAAACAGTGGCTCCACACGCCCCAGTTCTCACTTCACATCTCCATACCTACTCCTCTCTTGCACTGACATCCCCCTTCCCCCATCCCCCTTTCCTGCTGCTCCTCCTTCCAGCTCCCTGCCATCCTCTTCCCCCCATCATTCGATCATTTTCTCTCCGCTCAACCACCTCCGAACTCCCCTTTCTCCTCCATCATCCCATCTCCATCAATCACCCCCAACTTCAACATTTTGTATCCCCATTTCCTCACATGATCCCCCTATCCCCTCATCGTTCTCCTCATTCTCTCCTCACCTTATTTTACCTGACCCACCATCTGCCTTCCCCTCTTGGGGGCTGGCGGATGGGGGATGACAAAATGAAGCGAGAGGGAACCAAAGAGGGGGAAGTTGGGATTGGTGTGAAGATATAGGTCTCCGGCGTATGTCTTCATTAATTATGCTCATGTGTACAACATGCCAGTGGAGTGAACCAGAATACATTTGCTGTAGGTTTTTCTCCATTCTTTAACCTGATTCGAGCTCACAAAATGCTCTGCTTTGATCACTAAAAGCCACACATTCATTCATATTGTTTGTATCAAAATGCACATGAGAAAAATGAATCAAGTGTCTGGCAGAATGGGGTCGAATCGTTTCTCAAAATGCAGCTGTGCCACCATAAGAATGAGTGGAAAGCTTCAGTATAACGCTGGTTAAGTCCAAAATGTGTAATTATTTCAAAGGTATCCACAATGGTAACCCTTAAGCATCTACCACTCATTTAAGAAATGCTCTACTGCCCTATAAACAATATCTGAATTCAAACGAAGACATGTTTATGTTTATTAGCGATCCCCAAAAGCTACTCTTCCTGGGGTCCGACACTTAAAACAATACCACAATAATACAACAACATTTCGGACATAAGTCCTGACATCATCAACAACATTAACAACATCACCAACAACATGCGATCAAATTCAATTAGGGTTCACAGCTCACAAGGGTACATGGTCCTTAGTAGATGGCCCTTCAATCTCTTCTTGAAAGAGGCTCTGGACTCTATGTCAGCGAGGTAGTTTGGCAATGAGTTCCATTTCTTAGACCCTCCAGAAAAACGCAATTCTGCGATCGCAGAATTTACCGCATAATCAGCAAAATGACGCAGATTTTTAAAAGGCCGCATATTTATCAAAAGGCCGCATAATCCCCGCATTTTTCCACACAAAGTTGAAAAAAAAAAAGTTAACTCGTCTTGACGTGACGTCATCAGCTCGCGCATCACAGAATGTAAACAACACTGTATAGAGCTCATTTACCGACGAACATTTCTACTAAAGACCGGGCAAAAAGTGGGGGGAAACTATTCTGCACCCCGTGCAACTGTGTGTTGGAGCATAAGAGAAAATCGACGGTGGCGACCCACTTTGATTCATTCAAACATTTGAAAATGCTTTCTGCTGCTGCGGACAAGAAAGCCAAACAACTCACGTTCACCGAGGCATCAACCTCCAAAACCCTTTAGAGGGCTACAAGAAACGAAGTGAGTAGCCTACAAGATTGAAGCTGCAGATAACGAACGAGTAAATGAAAACAGAATGAGGCGGAGAAGTGTGTGTGTGTGTGTGTGTGTGTGTGTGTGTGTGTGTGTGTGTGTGGGTGGGGGTGGGGGGTGGTGTGTGTGTGAGATTAAAATAGCCCAATTGCTTTTACAATAAATAAACATTGAATGTGTTTAATTGAATAGTAAAGGGGTTTAACGTTAGTGGCAGGTTGTGTGTGAGAGAGAATAAATAAGACAGCCCAATATTTAAAAAAATTGCTATTCTTTTCCCCCCAGCATATTTAGCATATTTCGCAACTTTCCGCATATTTCCTAACTTCCCGCAATTTCACCGCATAAAATCACATAAACCCCGCATGTTTAATCGCATAACCAAGGATTTTAGCCCGCGTTTTTCTGGAGGGTCTAATTTCTTTATAGCTCTATAAGACACAGAAGATTTGTCCTGGGTTTAGGTGCCAGTAGATGGCCTGATGTAGCTTGTCTATTCTTATGGTCATGCTCGTCTCTTGTGTAAACTATTTGATCATAAAAATGGTAAAAACAGTGGTTTTTTGATAGTGAAGATGAAACATTGAACTAAGGAACATGTCATGTTAAAATGTATTCATCTCGACGGTGTAAAACCACATGAAGAACCGTATCAAACTCTGCAATCAAACAGTTGCGACGACTAGAAATATTTCAAGTTGTATCATCGCCGTCATCGAACATGCTCGCCTGTCATCGGGCTGATACTGCTGACTTCAAGTCCAGTGATCAAGCTTGTTCATCATAACACATCATCTGCTGCCAGAGGGTGGGGTGAGAGCCCTACATCAGCAGCAAACTCTGCAACAGCTTCTGTCAACACAAGTCTCACACTCCAAAAAACGTTTTCCAATGCAAAATATCTAAGTTTCTGATAGATTCATCCTCATCCTTACTTCTACAGGGTAGCGAGCTTTGAAATAAATCTGTTTTTCTGCACCTCTTCCTATATTTCAGTTATCAAAACTCAATTTTCTTGTATGAGCATCAAGTATTTAGTAAAGGTCCAGGTGGCAACCTCTGGTTTCAAAAGAAAAGCCAATGCGTAGAGGCCTTAAACCTCCAGTCTCTCTAGTAGGGGCGACTCAAGTGGTTGCAAAAGGAATTCAGATTGTATAGAAGTCTATGAGAATATGACCCGACTGTTCACTCAATTTCTTACGTCGTAAAAATGATCCACATTAGTTTATGGTCTTAATTGTTAGGTTCAAGTCCTTTTCAGCAAAATACATGTAAAGGCTACATCAATTTCACACCTTGTTGTAACGGGTTAACCCTAACCCTAACCAGCTCTCTTCTTATAGCATGTTCGGTCATCTACAACTCAACTGGCAGTCATTCCTACCTGTTCCCGTGTGAACCCCTTCAAATCTCATGTGTTTTACCCAAGTCATATCCCATGTGTATGTTATGTAATGAATTTGCATAAATAGAGGCGGCGTGCGTTGTCGCTTGCCGGCGGTGGGGCTGAAAGTCGACCAACAACCAATCACATGAATCTCCCGCCGCAGACACACAAGCACGCGGTTTGATTGGCTGGAGCTTGTACTGGCATATGATTCGATTGGCTGACGCCTCCGTTGAGGCAGCAAAACTTTTGCAGCGAGCACCGCGAGAGAAGCTACGCTTTGCTCCCACAATGCAGTTCGGCGAATCGTGACGTCACCCCATTCACAGTGAATGGGCAGAAGCGTCAACGCACGCCGCCGTGTGTAGGGGCCGTCAGGGGAGGGAGAGAGAGAGAGAGAGAGAGAGAGAGAGAGAGAGAGAGAGAGAGAGAGAGAAATTGAGGCAGTGCTGTGGGTGTTACAGTTCTAAAGAAACTGAGAACACAACTACCGTAACTAGGTCACACACACACACACACACACACACACACACACACACACACACACACACACACACACACACACACACACACACACACACACACACACACACAGTGTACCTTTAATACTGCAGGATAAGGTAGATTTAGAGTCTACTTCTTCTTTATACCACGCCTTGCCTTTTTTTTGTGGAAAGCAGAGCAACTAGATGGAAACATCTACCTTCCCTCATTATTTAAAGGACCCTTTTCTCGTGGGGGATAAGGGCCTCGTGTTGGGAAGCTTGCCAGTTGGACACGATGGACTGATTGGGAAAAGCGGCAAAGGCCACTCTCTTATTGCCTCAGCAGTGACTGTTGAGTTTCTGCTGAGTTGTGAATGTGCGAAGCTGCACGTGCCATTTGTGAGAAGTCATTCATACTCAACAAAGCTTTTCCTTGAAATCTGGTAATGAGTTTTGGGAGGAAACGCTGGGATGTAGTGTAATATAAAAGACAAGACATGGAGTCAGAGGATTCCAGCCTGGTACAAATGCCCCGGGTCTTGTATGTCATGAAGGCTACTCAGAGACCAGAACAGAGAGGGCTAAACAGTGCTAATGCTGCCCTATCAAGCTTCTCCTTTCTCGGTCATAGTTACAGATTCATCGTGTCCATCATCAAACATGACTCGAGCTGGAGCGGTTCCAAAACTGTCCTGATGTTAAGGATTCAAGATTTTTGAATAGAAATTTGATTTGGTTTATAGGGGAATGTTGCCACAATAAATGATATTGGAATCACCAGGCACGTAAGCGCTCTATTTACACTGTTGAGAAGGGTGTTATTTTTAAACAGACGAACAAAGAGAGTCTTCTGCTTCAGATGGCCTTTGTTTCCTGATCAAAGGTTGCTCTATTTTTCCCACCCTAATTACAGTTGTAAGAATCCCCACCAGCTTATGAGGTAAAGTCTCTCTCTATTTGGTAAATACAACTGATAAATAGGGTTGAACAAATAACCCCTGATAACATTTTATTGACATTTTAGACTTATTTTCTTGCAAAATGTTATCATTTTTTGAAGTTATTTATATATTGGTTGGCATTGTTCCCCTCCATAGGGTCAGTTACAGTGCAGATGATATACATGTTTGTTTGCACACTTGCTTGCATCAATATATGCACATATATGCATGGTACAAGTTAGTCCATCAAAACATGAGATGTATTTTGAGGCATTTTGCTGTTTTGAGCAGTTAAGAGCCATCAAACAATCAGATCAAACTCAATGTGTTAGAATAAGGGCTCGATCAGGGTGTAGTTACCCCTGTTCGCCACTAGAGGCTCTCTATTACTCACATATACAGTACAGTCGGCTCCATGCAGCACACTGCTGATGCACAACGTTACAAAAGTAGTTAATTAACACATTTAAAGGTCAGACTTTGTAGCTGATTTTATGTAAGTGTGAATTAAGTAAGCCGTAGATACACACTGAAAAATAAATTATGTTTAAGAGACATGATATAGGGTACACTGAAACAAAAAGCTGGTCTAAGAAGCTGAAATAGATTTGGTAATAACTCTTATCTGAAAAGCCGAGCAGGCAAATATCCCCAAAACACCAAGAGACATTTAAATTAAAACACCTTTTCATATCTAATCTTTAACACCTCACAAAGTGTCCCTTAATCATTTCTAAAAGTTGTATTACTCTTATGGGCTTTTGCCAAAAGATAGAACAGACTTTTGTACCTTTTCTGTAAATGTCCTCACTTCTTCAGTCCCACTGATCTTTCAGACCTTATTGGGAGTTATCTTTCGAAGGCAGGGACAAAATGACGTCAATCATTTTGAAATACAATCGAAGAATGACACACTATCAATAACACTCTTTGCTAATGATACAGCGTTCATTCTCAACTATTTCCTAATTGGTATATGAAACGCCACTCTCATGCCAAATTGTGATGGTCAATATTTGAGCGTTACATTCTCTGCCTAAGTGACTGAGAGTGAATTACAGGCCGACTCTGCTGCCTGCCAGATATTTTTCCTTAAGTACTAAAGTGCAGCACGGACACTAGCTCTCTCTGATCCTTGGAGTCAAATCATAGACGGCCCACTCTTTGATTCCTCAGATCGTTTAACTTAATCCACGCCTTTGAAACTCGCCTCTTTCTTAGCAGGGTTTGAGATGTTGTCAGTAAATAGAGCTCTGATCTCAATGTTTATTGACCTTAACCTGTTTGGCTCTCAGATGTGCTGACTACCTGCACTGACCTGGATTACAGGTGTCCTGTGGAACCATTTTAACTCTGGCCCTGCCTGGTTGTGTTCAGATTTCTTTTGGGTCTGTTTTTCCTTTCATATTTACATCAGTGTCCCCGAGTCAGATCAAGGAAGAGGAGGTGACTGTGATATCTGACACTTTGTTATCAAGCAACTATGACTCACCAAAAGACAATTCAAATAATGTCAACTTTATTGATCCCTGGGGAAATTGCATTTTGTGACTCCAGTATAGAAATAAACAAATAAACGGTTGAAGTAACAATGTGCAAATAATAGACCCTCCAGAAAAACGCGATTCTGCGATCGCAGAATTTACCGCATAGTCAGCAAAATGGCGCAGATTTCTAAAAGGCCGCATAATCCCCGCATTTTTCCACACAAAATTGAAAAAAAAAAAAGTTAACTCGTCTTGACGTGACGTCATCAGCTCGCGCATCACAGAATGTAAACAACACTGTATAGAGTGAACGTGTGGAGCTCACACGATAGAGAAAACACCAAGATGAAAAAATCTAATCCATCTCATTTACCGACGAACATTTCTACTAAAGACCGGGCAAAAAGTGGGGGGAAACTATTCTGCACCCCGTGCAACTGTGTGTTGGAGCATAAGAGAACATCGACGTGACGACCCACTTTGATTCATTCAAACATTCGAAAATGCTTTCTGCTGCTGCGGACAAGAAAGCCAAACAACTCACGTTCACGAGGCATCAACCTCCAAAACCCTTTCGAGGGCTACAAGAAACGAAGTGAGTAGCCTACAAGATTGAAGCTGGTCAGATAACGAACGAGTAAATGAAAACAGAATGAGGCGGAGAAGTGTGTGTGTGTGTGGGGGTGTGAGATTAAAATAGCCCAATTGCTTTTACAGTAAATAAAC
>NW_011337362.1:0-2473 GCF_000735185.1 Notothenia coriiceps
GGAAAATGCTGCCTTCAGGGACCAGCAGAACCAGAGAGATGCTGCATTCAGGGATCAACAGAACCAGGAGATGCTGCCTTCAGGGACCAACAGAACCAGGGAGATGCTGCCTTCAGGGACCAACAGAACCAGGGAGATGCTGCCTTCAGGGACCAGCAGAACCAGAGGAGATGCTGCCTTCAGGGACCAACAGAACCAGAGGAGATGCTGCCTTCAGGGACCAGCAGAACCAGAGGAGATGCTGCCTTCAGGGACCAACAGAACCAGAGGAGATGCTGCCTTCAGGGACCAACAGAACCAGAGAGATGCTGCCTTCAGGGACCAGCAGAACCAGAAAGATGCTGCCTTCAGGGACCAGCAGAACCAGGGAGATGCTGCCTTCAGGGCCCAGCAGAACCAGAGAGATGCTGCATTCAGGGACAGGAATACCTGAGTAGAACTGAAATCTCTTTTCTTCTTCTGTTTCTCTTTGGTCTCTTTGTCTCTAACTTTGCTCCCATCCGTCTCCCCCTCTCCCCATCACTCCACATTACTCCCTCTCCTCTCGATTACCTCCTCTCTCCTCCATTAGTAACACCTGAATCCTTTATTAGATTGAGGAAGTTGGCCTCATAAATCCGCGCCGCAGCGCCGGCTCACTGTTTTTGGTAATGAAAGGATCTGGTTTAAATTCACATTACCTTTGTGATGTACTTCATGCTTGATCATATCGGGCTCTTTGATTTTATTAACGTCTCTGAATGGATTCTACTCTCCCGTCCATCTCGCCTGAACCCACGACGTCTTCGACCTCCGGGGCGCTGAAGGTCGAGCGGGACGGGGAGCAAGAGAGGGAAATACAGACAGATGGATGTATTACCTTCAGTGATCTGGATGTTTCGTCTGAAGAAAACAACACGTCTCAGAGTCTCAGAGTCTCTGAGTCTCAGAGTCTCTGAGTCTCTGAGTACTCCTAAAGCCTGCAGAGTATAAAGTGTTATAAACTCTGAGACATCTCAACGAAGACACGACTAGGACACGACGAGGACACAACGAAGACACGACGAAGACACGACGAGGACACGACGAGGACACGACGAGGTAACTATGAATCGTGGATCCTCATATAGATCCACATCTGCTCCAAGTTAAAGACTTTATCTCTTGATGATCTCTATATGTCATTGCCGTATGGAGAGTCCCCACAAACAGGGAGAAGCTGGAGTTTACGGGATGTCTTTGAACTGTCAGACGCTCGTCTTAGAGGTGCTTTTATTTTGAAAGGCTGACTGTGGTAAAGTGAAAAAAACTGGATCGATAAAGTTTTATGTTTCTCTGTTTCAACACCAGCAAAGAAATTAGCTTTAATCTGTTTCCACTTTAATCAATGAATACACACACACACACACACACACACACACACACACACACACACACACACACACACACACACACACACACACACACACACACACACACACACACACACACACACACACACACACAGAGTCAGTGAGACAGTGTGTAGTTGTGGTTGACTGATCTGACATCCTAACCACATGTGGACAATAAAGCGCCGCAGAGACAGAAAGAGTCGGGAAAACCCCTCCCTCTCTATTCTGACTCTCTGCCATAGTCTCTCTCTCTTAATCACTCTCTCTCTTTCTTTCTTTCAAACACATGGATGTTCAAATTCCTTTCTCTCAGCCTCTCCACGTATTTCTCTCTGTATTTTCCCTCAGTGTCTATCTCCATATGCATCTTTAATGTCCATACTCGGACCCTCCATGAACTTACACATCATTTAAAGAATCCCTATTAGGCTTTTTTTAGGATGTCCCTCTCCTGTAGTGTACTATAAGGCTTTGTGTTTGTAAATGTTCTGCAAGGACTTCAATCCCAACGTTCCCTCCAGATGGAGTCTCTCTCTTCCTGCCTGAAATGCCTCCATTGGACTCCTTTGTTTACTTCTGTGACATAGTGAGATCACCATGGAACACTCGCACTTCAATTGGCTAGCGCTCCAACACATTGTACGTGATAGGCTAAGGGGTGGGCCATCTCTAAGCGGTTGACCAATCACAACAGAGTCGACCAGCTAACCAATGAGAGCAGACTGGGCTCTGGTTTCAGACGGAGGGTGAAAAGAGGTGCTGCAGCACAGGAGCAGTATGAGACAAATAAAGAGCTTTTTGAACATTAAAGCCTGGAGACATGTAGAGACACTACATACTGATATACACCTGAACATCAGCAGGAGAGGACTCTTTAAAGTAGAGACACTACATACTGATATACACCTGAACATCAGCAGGAGAAGGACTCTTTAAAGTAGAGACACTACATACTGATATACACCTGAACCATCAGCAGGGAGAGGTACTACGTTTAAAGAGAGACACTACATACTGATATACACCTGAACATCAGCAGGAGAGAACTCTTTAAAGTAGAGACACTACATACTGATATACACCTGAACATCATCAGGAGA
>NW_011337363.1:0-6198 GCF_000735185.1 Notothenia coriiceps
GTACCGATAAAAAGACCGATAACGTTTACGGTACCACAGTCTTTAATAATTCAGGCCCGGGGCCCGTTTAATACCGGGGTTCGGTACCCATCCCTACTGGAGAGTGCTCAGTTACCCGACAGCGCAGCAATTACATGTTGGACGCACTCCACAGTCACTGTCAAAGTCACAGGTGGAGAGGCTGGCTGTCCTCCAATCAGGGTAGAATGGGTGGTACTAGCAACAGAGAAAGACAGTCCCACAGATTAGAGGAAGGAGGAGGGAGAGGCAGAGTTTATTTGAGTGGGTTGGCTGGCTAAATTTAGCACAAATGCTAGAGACATCAGAGTGTAAGAGAGAGAAAGAGAGAGTGTTAGTCCATGTATGATTGCTGTGTAGCAGCTAGTCATCTAGATCTGAATCTTCAACTAGCAGTCCTCGTCTGCCATGCATATTTTACAGTCCCACTGCGGCATCAGGTCAGCACTGTAAGTCTTTTTTCGTGACATCTTTTGTTGACTTCTGTATTTGTCTTGGACAGTGTGTGCTCCTAGTTGTGCAACGTGTGTGCATATTCTGCATAGGGGCCATAGGAATCATACCATTGCTCTTAGGGACCATAGGAATCATACCATTGTTCTTACATGTCAACTTGTGTGTGCTGGAGGGGCCACAGAGAAAGTACAGTATGTGCACGTCTCTGTGGGGTTGGCTCAGGTTGCTGCGAGGCACAGTGTGCGTGGGGACGTTGTATACTTGCCAGTGTGTCGCAATTCATGTCCCGTCAGAGTGTAAGAGCTGGAAATTGAAAAGCGCTCTGTGGTACGCCTGTATTGCACAGGGCTTCTTGCCCCGACCTGCAAAAACTCACATTCCATCAAAAAATATTCAATTATGTATGATGTTTTCAGCCATGTACAGGCGTTGTTGTATTTTCACTAAGTGGCCGCAGGTTCACCGGCTCTGTGATACTATTTCAGAGCTTGTTGAGCTGCATGCTTTCCAGCATAAGCTCCTAAACCTAAATGTCTTTCTGTGTGTCTGTTTGTTCAGAGTTTTGCTCCAAACCATCCTGTTAGACAGGTAGTAAATCGTTTTTCATACTGAGGTGTATTTGTATCTACTGTGTTTGTATTTATGTTGTTGTCGACTTGCTTCTTAGGGCCACTTGACACTCTTTCCACTCAGGGCTTTTAAAGTAGTGAACAGCACTTCTGGGGCTCTGCCAGGAGTGTTAAACTCTTTTTATAGCTGCCGTAGTGCTAGTATTTTCATTAGTGCTATTTTGGGATTTATCTTAACAAAAGCATAGGGCTTATTCAGAGAACCATGATTCTTAATTTCATTATTATATCGTTGCTCTGCCAAATATCTGGGTTTATTAGCTACACAGTTTAACATGCGTCAGGTGGTGACATCTATAAGGGACATGTTGTTGACATCCAGGGAGGGCAGATGCAGAGAAGCTGTGGTTGTTGTTGGAGTGACAGAGACCTTAATAAAGTGTTTCTGCTGTTATCTAGTTTGCCTATGTTTCCATCTTTAACAACATACTGCCACATGGGAGGACTGCTCTGCCACAGAACTGTCAGTTTGAAGCTTGTCGCCTCCAGCTGCAGTATGGATTGATGTGGAATTGAGTTGGCAGAGAGAAAGGTATTTACCTTCAAATGGCAGTCAGTGAAAGCCCCACCTTGTCTTTCTGCTGCTGTGACAGCTTTAATGATGTCTCCTCAGCCTGTACTGACATTGACCTTTTCCCACTAAATGAATGAGAAGTGTCGGCCATGTTCAAAAGCTCTCGGATTTCTTAACCGGTTATATTGTGAAATAACCACCTCGCAACTATTGGTGGTGTTGTATCACAAGTAGCATTGCTTCACAGATGAGCAACCTGAATCCTGTTGTTTGAAACACAGTTGCCATGTCAGATAGCCTCCATTGTTACATCCCATCATGAAAGGAACAGTATATCCTGTATTTTAGATAGTTTGCGAATAAGATGCTACAGGCACAACAATCAGGATACTCTCAGACAATTTTACACATTTCCCCACCACACAAAACTACTTCTCTCCCATTTTTTATTTCAGATATTTTGCTCATATTTATTTAAATGATTCTACTATTCTATATTTATGTTTATAGATTTTTGCAATACTTGCTTTTTTTAAAATAATTTGTTGTTCCTGTTTCTAAGAGTATGTAATGCACCAATTAATCAAAGCAATGTACCCTGTATGTAAAAATGTTCTTAGAAATAAACCGGATTCTTATTTGGAAGAATCACTCTCTAACCTAATAGGCTTTTTAAGAGATAATTGAATGCCTTGTTAAGCTGTCTGGTGCATTCCGAAAAGGGCAAAAGGAACCATAACTGAGAACAAAACAGTGCTATAGTTGAGGTTAAGGTTAAATGTGAAGGGCAGTGGGATTTGGCATTTAAGCTCCATTACAGCAACTTCTGAATTTAACAAGCAATTATGCTTCTTCGTTTTAAAGGGGCAAACACTGCTAAGTGGTGTGAGATATAAAAACATGTAGAGTTATAGGAGAAGAAGGAAACTGTTGGTCGTTAACAAGCAAAACAAATGTTGTCAATATGACCTTTTAAACATAATGTATTATTTTAATTATTAACATATTGTTCACTTTGCATTAAACCTCTTATCATTAAGCATGAAAACAAAAAAAGAATTTCATGCACTAAAATCCATGTTTTTCCATCTCTGAATCCCAGTTTAAATGAATATTGTGAAGTGATGATTTCTTATATAATCAGAGGTGCCAGTATTCATGCTTAATCTTCAGAAAGTGAGTTATCCCATCATGCAAAAGAGGTACTACAGCTGGGACCATATTAATCAAACCTTTAGAAATTGTTTGCGTTCTCTTATTTTAATTATTTATTTATATAAAAATCACTTTACTTTAATGTATGCTAAATACAGGGTCCAAAATTAGCAGCACTGTAAATGCCAGTAAAAATCAACGTTGCTGTTTGAAATAAATATGGTCAGTCGGTTTCTGATTTAGGCCGACTTCACTTAAAGCTCACGTCACAATAACACAGAAGTTGAACACGTCAGTACCATAGGGGTGTTTTATTGCTATATATACACACAGCACAAAATCACAAAGTGCTTAAATATCTAATGGGAAAAATCAGAAAGAGCAACATTAAAGGGACATTTCCTCCAGATAATGAATAACACACTGTACCTCAGCTCCGTTACAGGGCTAATGTAACCAGTATTGCATTTTAACAGAGTGGACTTTCATTTTCTATATGGTGTGAATGGAGTCCTGCTCCCTCTCCTGGAGCTGGGATTAAAGGGCTGTGGGGGGAGAGCTGGGGGCTTCAGGAGTGTCTGAGAGCAGAGAGCCGGACTCTTGGGATTCTCAACACATCAAGCACTGGCGGGGAGCACTCACTGACTCTCTCTCATACTCTCTATTCTGAAATGCCCCCCCTCCTCTACTTAACTCTATCCCTCCTCCATCTCAGCGCTTTCATAAGTCCCTTCAGAGCAGCCAGTTCCCATCTGTGCTTTACATGCCTTTCACATAGCGTCAGTGTGGTTGGAGTTGTGTTTGAGTGCACATGCTTTGAGAATGTTGCTTTGCGTATGCTTGATGCTTAATAGAGTTTGTGTTACATCTCATTTTATCGGCCGTCCCATGTGTATGCTAATAACTGGAGTGATTTGGGGGTTAAAGTCTGTTTCCCACAATATAGTTTTTTTCACCAATTCGGGTCGGGAGCCCCTTTTAGGAAATATCTTATTCGAGAGAAAGATTTAATGAAATAATTATTAGAATTAGCATTAGAATGTTGATTAAGAATTTGAATGATTATGAAGGAACTATTTAAAACAGCCCTACTGAAACTGACTGTTTCCTTTATTTTGTTAACTCTCTAACTTGGTCATAGACCTCAATTACATCTGGTGTATCATTTGATCTTTACCTGTTATCACCTGTAACCAAAAAAGGATCAAAGAAACCCTTGTATTTGCACCTGCGTGGTGTAAATAAGCATTCTCCTCAGCCTGATGGAGAAGTTGATGGACATGTGAACAAACATGACATGTCTCCATTCAATTTACTCTCCTGTTCTTTGCTTGGCAGTTTGAGTTAGCAGGAACAGGTGGAACTAGATCCCCTGCAACTTTTGGAGCAAATGTTTTCTTTTATATGTGGCTGATACATAAATGTATCGTGTATTTACATTCATTTATGTCTCTGCCTTTTTCTCTCTGTTTTCCAATCTTCCAGGTGGCTCAATGGCCCGAAAAGGAAGAGAAAGAACAGCCAATGTTCGTTGAAGAGTATGACTGGTGAGTAACGGATGACTGGTGTTTTGATTTGGAGAGAGAGAGACTTACTAATGCAGCTCTGAAGTGGCAGCTAGGAAAACAAACCTTCACTTTCGTACCTGAAGTGTGAATGAAGTTTTTTAAAAGTCTCTTTAGAAACGTACCTCTCCTTTTAGAGAATAAAAGCTCTCCAAATGCAGCAGGAAACCATTCATTTTGAAAATCGCTATCCCAGCAATTTCTTCAGCTATATTAGACACATTTATTTAGGAATATTGTAGCTGTCAGTCTCGCCACAGTGTATGCATGCAGTTGATAGACTGCACAGAAGCTAATAATACATCATTCATTGCTGCCTTGTGTACATTACGCTTTCGATTTGTCACCTCCAAAAGGAAAAAAGTAAAACATCTTGGCATCTGTCATCAATAAACGAAAGACTTTTGCTCTGTCTGCTTTCTTGTTGGACGCAGCACGTTGTCTGAGTGACAGCTCCAAATCCCCCGAGCTGAAAGAAGCGAATAAAGACGGTAAGAGAGAGTGAGAGTGACAGAGTTGGTAGGGTGGGAGGAACACCAACACAAAAAAATGTACAGGATTGTTGAATTGCCAATTATAAAAGATATCTTCCAAGACCATTCCTCTCCACATGTTTTCCCTCCCTGCAAGCTGTTTGTCTGCCTTTCTGCATCACTGCTGGAATCTTGTACCATATTCTACCTGCCACGGTCTATTTCAACTGGGAAACTATGACAACATGTCTGCCTGGTTGCATTAGATCAGATTACGTGCACTGTCATGATGTCAGCGTTTTCCTGTGGGAGAGTCGACCCTCGACAACACTTCCAGGACACTAAAGACTCTAAAAGATGCTAAAATATTGGTCAATGTTTTAACCACTGCTTATAATACAGATTTAGTGAAGAAGCATATGTTTTGATAGATTTCCTTAAAGCAAATATGAATTCTGTTAGGATTTTGCACAGGTTTTTAACATAAAGTTACCACTACTGAGATATAATTAATGTGAAAAAATGCAGTTGCAGTTCTAGTGTTGAATGTGATAAATGAATGGTTAATGAAATAATAACTCAACAATGGATTAAATCATTTTGTGGAGAATTACTCTCTATTCAGTATTTTAGCGTCTTTCAGCTCTTCACCTTGGTTTTACGGACTTAGCTTTACTGTTTTGGTTCAGTTTAATCATGCCAGATATTGTTTTTTGCTATTTGAACCATCTAATATGAATATAAATTAAATCACTTAGGGTTTAAAATAGTTAATAAACCTTCACAGCCCCGATGTATGTAATCACTGTAATTGGGCCCTTTTTATTAAAATAAATGGGAAATATATGACTTTATTTGTGCCAGTCAGGAAAGGAACAATCAACACAGCAGCAGAAGGCGTAGTAGATTCCTTTTGTGTTCAAAATCCAGCTTCTGTACAGTTTTCCCATGCACTGACGTCAATGTTCACATCCCTTAATATCACATCACTGTGCTGTTTTTGTGTTACCACCTCCGGGAAACAATCCTGAGACCCCTTCAGGGACCCGATTCATACCAGCCTGATTTACACGCTTTGATTACATGAAACGACAGAGGTTGTGTGAGGGAAACTTATTAAGACCAAATATTTCTCAGCCACACCAGAAAAACCTCCCTCCCTTTCCCTGAGTTCTGTTGGTGGAGGTATTGCAGAGGCCGTGGCGGCGCGTGGGGCGGGCAGCCAGAGCTGCAAGGGTATTGATTGGGGCTTGGCTCCCAAACACAGACCTCAGCAGAATGGCTCAGGACCGGGCTGCTGCTTGCCCTGCCAACACACTGGAGCTGACGTTTTTCCTATATGATCGCTCTCTGATGTCCTACTTATCTTTCCTCCGGTCTGTTTCTCT